>NC_088880.1:21654779-21675476 GCF_032884065.1 Artemia franciscana | reverse complement strand
AAAACTAAAAGAACTAAAAAAGAAAAAAATAAATGACGACACTCAAAGAGAAAGCGACCAGGACAAAAGGAATGTTCGATTAGCAATCAACAAAGCACCGGGACACAGGGAGTATAAATGACGACCAGGACACAAGTAAAAAAAAAAATTAACAAAACTAAAAAGAAGGTAAAAACTACAAAAAAACTAAAAAGAAAAAAAAACTAAAAACTAATAAAAAAACTAAAAAATCTAAAAATCTAAATAAACTAAAAAAGAAAAAAAAAGGAAAAAAATAAAGGAGAAAAACAAAACTAAAAAACGAATGTATATACAGACCGGTACACCGGGATACAAATGACGACCGGGACACAGGGAATATAAATAACGACCGGGACACAGGGACACAACTACAACGGGGACACCGGGGGAAACAGGGGGATATAAATGACGACCGGGACAAAAAAACTAAAAAGAAATAAAAACTAAAAACTAATAAAAAAAACTAAAAAATCTAAAAATCTAAATAAGCTAAAAAAGAAAAAAAAAGGAAAAAAAATAAAGGAGAAAAACAAAACTAAAAAACGAATGTATATACAGACCGGGACACCGGGATACAAATGATGACCGGGACCCGGGACACAGGGAATATAAATGACGACCGGGACACAGGGACACAACTACAACGGGGACACCGGGGGAAACAGGGGATAACCTGACAATCTATTTATATGCAAAGACAATGGGACAGCAAAGAATGTTGTATATTCGCAAGTTTTACGTAGTTAAAACCATATATATATATATATCTATATTCACAGGTGGGACATAGGGACACAACTACAATGGCGCGTAACTATTATGGCGCGTAACGACTTACGCGCGCGGGGGGGCTTGGGGGGGGCGCGAAGCGCCCCCACCAACTAGGTGTTGGGGTGGCGCGAAGCGCCACCCCAACAGCTAGTATATATATATATATATATATATATGTATATATATATATATATGTATATATATCTATATATATAAAAATAAGTTGTCTGTCTGTGTGTCTGTCTGTGGATCAGGTGACGTCATGTTTCTGTGTCAGCTGACGGCATGAAGTTAGTTGTCGTCATTTTTGCTATGACGGTGACGTCATTAAAGATATTTAAGACATATATGTTCATGTAGAAATCTATTAATGTTTAAGTTTAAAATGACTGATGAACTTACAATGGCAAAAGCCGATGAAGATGCTCAAAGAGTCTATGCCAAAAAACTTGCTGCTGATAGAGAAAGTCAGAAAAGAAAGCATGCCGAGGAATCAAAAGAACAGCAAGGAAACAGGCTTGAGGCTAAAGAACGCAAAACCGCGCAGTTAGATGAAGATCCACCTGGACAGCGAGAGTCAAAACATATCAAAACTGAAAATGATAGCGAGAGACCAGGCAGTCCTTTACAAGTCAGTCGACACAGTTTTGGAACCAAATGAAGCGGTTAATTATCCATCTGAATTTTTAAATTCCATAGATCTTTCAGGGTTTCCACCACACGTGCTACAACTAAAAATAGGCGTACCAATAATACTTTTAAGAAATATCAACCCACCAAAGCTTTGCAATGGCACGCGACTTGCCGTAAAAAAAAAACAATGGAAAACCTAATAGAGGCCACAATCTTGACAGGGCCTTTTGAGGGTGAGGCTGTTCTTATTCCTCGCATTCCCATGATTCCAACGGATCTGCCTTTTCAATTTAAAAGATTGCAATTCCCAATTCGATTAGCATTTGCAATCACCATTAACAAAGCTCAAGGTCAATCATTAGAAAAATGTGGTATAGATCTTAATACTGATTGTTTTTCCCATGGACAATTGTGCGTTGCATGTTGGAGGGTCGGTAAACCTGACAATCTATTTATATGCAGCGACAATTGGACAGCGAAAAATGTTGTATATTCGCAAGTTTTACGCAGTTAATTTGTATTGTATCTACCTATCTATCTATGTATATAAAAACGAGTTGTGTGTATGCATGTTTGTTTGTTTGTAAAAAGAGCGTTTGCATATGACGTCATTATTAGTGAATACGGCTTTGTATATGCACAGACAATGGGAAAGCCAAGAATGTTGTATATTCGCAATTTTTACGTAGTTTAACTCCTGCAGACGAAATGAATGCTTGCCTGAAAAATTCTAGTTTATGGGCACACGTAAAAATATTAAAATTAACTACAAATATGCGTGTCTGATTGCAAAACGATGACTCTGGTCAAACATTTTCAGATCAATTTCTGGCAATTGGAAACGGAAAGCTCCCAGTAGTGGGAAAGCCAAAAATGTTGTATATTCGCAATTTTTACGTAGTTTGAAACACATATATAAATCTATCTATATTCACAGATGGGACACAGGGACACAACTACAATGGCGCGTAACTAATATGGCGCGTAACGACTTACGCGCGCGGGGGGGCTTGTATATATATATATGTATATATATATATATATATATATATATATATATATATATATATATATATATATATATATATACTAGCTGTTGGGGTGGCGCTTCGCGCCCCCCCAAGCCCCCCCGCGCGCGTAAGTCGTTACGCGCCATATTAGTTACGCGCCATTGTAGTTGTGTCCCTGTGTCCCATCTGTGAATATAGATTGATTTATATATGTGTTTCAAACTACGTAAAAATTGCGAATATACAACATTCTTGGCTTTCCCATTGTCTGTCCATATACAAAGCCGTATGTACTAATAATGACGTCATATGCAAACGCTCTTTTTACAAACAAACAAACATGCATACACACAACTCGTTTTTATATAGATAGATAGATAGATAGATACAATACAAATTAACTACGTAAAACTTGTGAATATACAACAGTCTTCGCTGTCCCATTGTCTGTGCGTATAAATAGATTGTCAGGTTTACCGACCCTCAAAGATGCAACATACAATTGTACATTGGTAAAGCAATCTGTATTAAGATCTATACTGCATTTTTCTAGTGATTGCCCTTGAGCTTTGTTGATGGTGGTTGCAAATGCTAATCGAATTGGGAATTGCAATCTTTTAAATTGAAAAAGCCGATCCGTTGGAATCATGGGAATGCGAGGAATAAGAACAGCCTCACCCTCATAAGGCCCTGTCAAGATTGTGGCATCTATTAGGTTTTCCATTGTTTTTTTTTTACGGCAAGTCGCGTGCCATTGCAAAGCTTTGGTGGGTTGATATTTCTTAAAAGTATTATTGGTACGCCTATTTTTAGTTGTAGCAGGTGTGGTGGACACCCTGAAGGATCTATGGAATTTAAAAATTCAGATGGATAATTAACCGCTTCATTTGGTTCCGAAATACAAATTAACTGCGTAAAACTTAGGAATATACAACATTCTTCGCTGTCCAATTCTCGCTGCATATAAATAGATTGTCAGGTTTACCGACCCTCGAACATGCAACGTACAATTGTCCATGGGAAAAACAATCAGTATTAAGATCAATACCACATTTTTCTAATGATTGACCTTGAGCTTTGTTAATGGTGATTGCAAATGCTAATCGAATTGGGAATTGCAATCTTTTAAATTGAAAAGGCAGATCTGTTGGAATCATGGGAATGCGAGGAATAAGAACAGCCTCACCCTCAAAAGGCCCTGTCAGGATTGTGGCCTCTATTAGGTTTTCCATTGTTTTTTTTACGGCAAGTCGAGTGCCATTGCAAAGCTTTGGTGGGTTTATATTTCTTAAAAGTATTATTGGTACGCCTATTTTTAGTTGTAGCACGTGTGGTGGAAACCCTGAAAGATCTATGGAATTTAAAAATTCAGATGGATAATTAACCGCTTCATTTGGTTCCAAAACTGTGTCGACTGACTTGTAAAGGACTGCCTGGTCTTGAATCTTGGTCAAAACAATATTGTTGATTTCGTGGACGTCTATATTTTTGGGTGCGAGAATCGCTCTTTCACTTAGCCATTTATTGTTTTTATAATTTTTTAGAATATTCGGAAACACTTTTTCAATCAATTCATTTTTGGACGTCACTAAATTACAGAAATCAGCAGGTAGTTGTATACGTCCTGAAATTGAGTCTACTGGGAGCTTTCCGTTTCCCATTGCCAGCAATTGATCTGAAAATGTTTGACCAGAGTCATCGTTTTGCAATCGGACACGCATATTTGTAGTTAATTTTAATGTTTTTACGTGTGCCCATAAATTAGAATTTTTCAGGCAAGCATTCATTTCGTCTGCAGGAGTTGATCTAGGTATTATAGGTAATGTTTGCCTGAAATCTCCCGCAAGCAATATTAAGGTGCTGCCAAAGGGTTTCGACTTCCCTCGCAAATCTTTCAAGCATTGATCCAGAGCCTCGAGCGATTTTTTGTGTGCCATTGTGCACTCATCCCAAATAATAAGTTTGCATTGCTGCAATACTTTACCCATCCCAGATGATTTGGAAATATTGCACGTGGGAGTTTCTGTAGAATGCAAGTTCAGAGGCAATTTCAAAGCGGAATTAGCAGTTCTTCCACCAGGCAGCAATGTTGCGGCTATTCCGGACGACGCAATTGCCAACGCTATATCATTTTTAGATCGAATTGATGCCAGAATCAGTTTTATCACAAACGTTTTACCAGTACCTCCTGGCGCATCCAAAAAGAAAATTTCTCCAACGTTGTTATCGACACAATGCATTATCGTATCATAAATGTCTTTTTGTTCCGACGTTAACTTGGAAATGTTATTTTGTACATACGACAATAGATCACTCGTACTGTAACTTTGTTCACGATCCAATTCTACACATGTCGAAACAGCAGCGATACGGTTAGGTGAAGGCATTCCCAAACCCTGAAGAGGTTTGTTTGCCATACTTATGCACAAATCTTCTATAACAACTAAAGTGTAGTTATAAATTTCTGATGTAAAATCAAAAGTCATGTCTGACGTCTCTAACTGTTTTCGATGAAGTATATCTTCGGACATTTTTGACTTATATTTTTCCCATAAATCTGTAGGAGCTGATGGAGAGCAAGTTGTTAAAATGATGCCAAACAATGCACGAATTTGATTTGGGGTTGACGTTTCGCACGCGTCATTGATGCAGTTATCCCAGTGTTGGTCATTCTCCAATAAATTCAGAGCTTGGCATGCACTACGGTAAGTGTCATGTATAGTACCATTTACAGTCCTCAAATACTCAAAGGATGTCGGACCGGGTACATTCACCAAAAGCAGGCGTAGAAAGAAGCATTCATGTTGATTGGAGTGAACGGTGTAGAGTCTTCCTATCGTGGTATCTTTGAAGATGGTAGGTTGGCCGTCGACTGACTTACCCTGTTTTCGACGTTCAAATACTTTATTTTTAGTATTCCACGTGTAATACGAAGGCACTTCAGTATACAGCAGTTTTTTTGCAAAAGAATCATTTTTGCAAAGCGAAAAAAAAGCTGTTAATGTTGTATCCGGTGGATTCAGGACTCTTTGTTGCACGTTGGTTTCCGTGAAATAAACACGTTGACCATTCTGTAAATGTACCGCTAAGTGAACAACAGCTGGACTACGTTCATGTATCGGAAATGAAAGAATTCGCCAAACAGCTTCATTACTGCTTATGTATCTTCCAGCCTGATATTCTACGATTTCATCGAAATCTTTGATTTCGGACTGCAAGCCAAAAACTGCCATGTCACTGCCTTTGTTGACGTATTTACATATATATTTGATTGCCTTTACGGAGTTACAGTATTCAACGTTTATTTGTGCATTAAATGTTTTTGATAATAAAGGGGAATATGGAACAACCCACTGGTTATCTACTTCGATGGTGGTACCGTTACGCTTCTTTATTATTGCTGTTTTACCGCCATCTTCAGTAGATCTTCTTCTATATTGTGGGTAACCATCATTGCCAGTAATTGTTTTGGGTACTAAAAGTCGAGGATATTGCTTTGTGCACCTTCCTTTGGCCATGCATGGTGAATTTTCGTTCAGTGCACCGCAAGGTCCATGTATCATATTTTTTACAATAATATCATGTAACCCCTTATCGACATTTTTATCAGGTATTTCAGCGGAAATCACATCATCAATTTCGTTTGAAGTAATTTTTTTATGTAGCCAGATTAGTATATGTGCGTGTGGCAAACCTCGTTTTTGCCATTCTACTGAGTACATCCAGCATCGCACTGACCCAAACACTTCATGTTTTACAAGGTAGTTTATCAGTGATTTCAACTTTTGCCGGAAGACACGTGCCGTAATGTCATGCCTATGAACCGCCGATTGTCCTTGAAGTAAAAGCTGCAGTATCTCGTCCCAAGATTGATTACATGTAAATGTAATAAATAAATCTGGACGACCATAGAGACAAACATACGCAATAGCATCTTGAGCATATTCATGCATATGACGGGGACTGCCAGCATATGACGAAGGTAAAATTGTTAATCTTCCAACGTTTGTGGTATTACCGTCATTTATAACTGCATCTCGCAAATGAATGTATTGTTCAGAGCGGAGCTTGGTCTGATTCAGGCGGATATATAGCAAACGTTCTGATTCAATTTTAGCATACATATCCACGACAAATTGGTGAAACAATTCACGGCATTTTAAAATATAATTTTCTTCATCCTGCCGAATCATTAGTCTATAGGAATAATAATGCATTGCACTGCATTTCTTATTCATTTCTTTGTTAGTGGCTGGATTCATCAATTTAATATTAAAGTGATAGCCGTCGGCTCCATCCCAAAAAATGATAGGATATTGTAGGGCATCGTAGCATCGATGAGTTTCAGCAATTCTTAACAACTGAGCGTTTCGCTTATGTAGAATAATATCTCGAGGTAAAAACTGATCACCGACCATAACGATTGCCACTTCGTCGATAGTCGGAGCATTGTATCTACGCACATGTTGGCCAGGAGGCGTTTTGTCAGCGGAAATAACAATTTTATGAGTATCAGTAGGCATCAAATCGATGGCTGTTTTGAACAGACGCACTAACTTATTATTTTCGTGGAAAAGATGTTGCAATTGGGAAACGATTGTCCTTTCAACGTTGGGAGAAATTTCGCAACGTGCATTCAATTCAGAATTTCTATCACTGATGAAGTACAATTGTAAAAATTTATGATTCTCGCCTGAGAATGGTAGAAGGGACCCTGCTTTATGATAAATTTGCCCTTTTACTTTGAAAGTAGACATAAATTGATCTGGATTTTCGATTTGGGCTCCAAACGACGTCATTTGGAAACATGAGTTGTATTGTCTGATTTTTGACAAAAAACGCTTAGATTCTGACGTAGTTCCAGTAAGGAAAGTCTTCAATGGCTCTGGTGGTGCAGCCAATAGAGGAAGTTTAACTTTTCCTGAGGCGCAACACATTCCCATTGTTTCACCATTGAATTTCAAGGCCTTGCAATAGGGACAAATTTTAGACATTGTCCCGATTTGAACACATCTACTCAAGCTATAATCATCGACTGGGTTGTACCTGAATGCCAGGCGATAACTTTCAGATTGCTCTGATTCCTCGGCACGCTTTCTTTTCTTACTTTCTCTATCAGCAGCAAGCCTGTTTCCCTGCTGGTCTTTTGATTCCTCGGCACGCCTTCTTTTTTCACTTTCTCTTTTAGCAGCAAGTCTGCTTCTGCGTTGCTCTGGTAGTTCCTCGGCATGCTTTCTGTTCTTTCTTTCTCTATCAGCAGCAAGCCTGTTTCCCTGCTGGTCTTTTGATTCCTCGGCACGCCTTCTTTTTTCACTTTCTCTTTTAGCAGCAAGTCTGCTTCTGCGTTGCTCTGGTAGTTCCTCGGCATGCTTTCTGTTCTTTCTTTCTCTATCAGCCTCAAGCTTGTTTCCCTGCTGGTCTTTTGATTCCTCGGCACGCCTTCTTTTTTCCTCGGCACGCCTTCTTTTTTCACTTTCTCTTTTAGCAGCAAGTCTGCTTTCGCGTTGCTCTGGTAGTTCCTCGGCACGCTTTCTTTTCTGACTTTCTCTATCAGCAGCAAGTTTTTTGGCATAGACTCTTTGAGCATCTTCATCAGTCATTGTAAACTTAAACATTAATAGAATTCTACGCGAACATATGTCTTATATAACTTGAATGACGTCACCTTCAAAGTAAAAATGATGGCAACTAATTTCATGACGTCAGCCGAAACATGACGTCACCTGATCCACGATCCACAGATCCACAGACAACTTATTTTTATATATATAGATATATATATATATTTGAATCGATAAACCTAAAAAAGACCTAAGTCGAAACTGGTATTAACCACGGCGCAAGCTAAACTTCTCTTGTGATTCCATAAAAAGCAACAACATTTTACTGATAACTAATGTGCGTAAGAAGAGCCTTGTTAATATTCGTATCTGTATTTGTTTTAACCTTAAATAAATGGAAGCAGTTATGTTGAAATCTTGACTCGAGCCAGTGGATGAGATGAAATTTTTTATATCTAAAAAGTCAACTTTTATATGCTTCTGTTCTATTTTATAAGTATAAATTAGATAAATTACTTGGAGAAGTGATCATAGTTAAAAAGAGTTAAGGTCATCCCTTAGCCTGAGTCGGAAAGGTTCAACCATTGGGTAAAACCAATAACGCTGGATCCGCAGACTAAGTTATTTTTCTCAAAGTTAGACTCTGGAAAAAACTTAGCCAAATCAATTATTGTCCTTTCCGTTGTGCAATATTAAATGAAAATGTACTTTTCCTAATGATAATCTCGTCTCCTCTTTGAAATAAATTATAAGAATGTCCCTATTTAGGTTGAAGATGATCTAAAATCAAAATTGCCTTAATAATAAAAAATGAGTGCTAATATTACAATTAAAAAATGAGTTGTTTGATACAAAATATTGACTAAAGTAAGAACATTAATGACTACATAAAATTTTGCATTTGACTTTACGTTGCATAGTGTACTCATGATGTCATAACCAATGTCATAAAAGGTAGCGTCATCAGAGGTAATGTCATAATGTATTTTCTATTTACGTCATAGTGATGACTTCATAAATAATGTCATCATAGGTAACGTCTTAATGAAGTGTTTTTCTATTCACGTCATAGTTCTAATAAAACTATGACGATATTCATTATCTAGTATATGAAAATGCAGTTCTCGGTAAAAACATTGATTTTGTTTTAAAGGTTTTTTTTGTATTACAAAAGCACATAGAGATGACATATTCCTGATGTTATAAAAACAAAAGCTACTACAGCCATTTAACAGTTTTCCTACATTATATATTTGGATTGCTTGGCTCTGATACTTTCCTGTGTTTTTCTTTCTTTTGCTTTGTTCTCTTGCGATCATAATATATTTTTGATGTATTTTTAACTCCATAATGCATGATTACCCATAAAATCCCGTAACGAGTCACTTGAAGCAAAAGGAAAACCAAACTAATTTTAAATTTTCAGGTATTTTTTTTTTTGGTTTGAATTAAAAAATCTAGATTATTGCTCATTTTCCTGTTAAATAAAATTATTTTGTTTAAAATTTTCAGGAATCATTCTAGTTTCAGTTGACAAACCAGTGTTTTGTTAAAACCCCAAAAAAATTACTGCATTTTACATGACTATGTCTACAAGCTTCTTATAATGGTAATTTTTTTTGTAAAAATATTGATTTTATTTTAAATATTTTTTGTTAATTACAAAAGCACGTAGATGTGACAAATTCCTGATATTAATAACATGAACTATAACATGTGTTATAGAAAAATGCTGTTTTTCGTAAAAATTTATTATATTTAAAAAATATCTTTTTTAATTACAAGAGGCTTTCAACCCCACCAATTTGCTTTAAAATGAGCAATTAAACAACCCTCAACGACGTTCCAGTGCCCCGCTATCTGAGGAAAAGAAAAAAGACCTTATATGCAGAATATCTTGGTTTCAGCCACTTTTCTTGATTTTCAAGTCAATATATTTTCCCTGTTATTCAAGCCAAGGGACATTTAGTTTCCTATACAGGGCTATTGGGCAAGGCGGTTCTAATGATGTACCTCTTTTTTTTTGATCTGACTCTTATTTTAGGAGTTATGGGCAATTTGTTTTTTTACTATGGGACGTAATATTCTCTTATAGGTTGCTAGCTACCGCTGCAACCCGGATAATGGATTTTTCACAGAAGAAAAAATTGAAACTATTGAGTCTGCTCATTTTTAGAAGATAAATATGTTTCATAAGGTTCTTGTCTACTTTGCCTACGTATTGTAGTACCAATATGACCGGGCTCGTAAAAATTTTTGATCCATCTCTAATACAGGTAAACCTTCAAAGCAACGTTGCAGCTCTAAAGATTTGTAGCTCTGGACGTACGTCTATTAAATCTTTATCGAGTGACGAGCCAAATGCATAGTATTGTTTACTGTTTACGAGAGGTTGTATGTTTCACGAGAGGAAACAACCCGCACTAAGAATTTGAAGAATAGTTTAGTAAGATGCCCCATCCCGCGCTCCTTTTGAAATGGTATCCTGTGAGAGGTTATCTCTGAAAACCTGCCTGTTGGTTCCTTTAAAAGGAAGTTTAACAGACACAGTTCTATGGGGGAAACAATGATAAATGATTATTTATTGGCGCGTCAAGCCTCAATTTGTAACAGCTTAGTGCCATAAAAATTGTCAAAAAAATGCATTTAACCAAAAATAATAAAGAAATTTCTTATCTGGTGGTCTGAATAAACCAGGAAAGACTTTATTTGACTAGTAAAACTGATACCTAGTGATTTTTTTACAGCTAAAAACAGTCTTGTGAAATGGTAGCACTTGTGCCCTCCCCTAACCAAGTGCTAATTTTGGTATGAATGGATTCCAAGATGGTATTTGACAAAACTTGGGGCTCTGTTAATCTAACAAATAATAAATCAATCAATCAATCAATCAATTTATTGATACTAAAAGAAAAAAACTATTACAAAAGTAAAGTGGTTACTAGGCCCAAGAAGCTTTGCTTGTAATGGACCACAGAGAACAAGAATAAAACACTACTATAAAATATATACAAAAAAAAAAAAAAAAAAAAAAAAAAAAAAAAAAAAAAAAAAAAAAAAAAAAAAAAAAAAACACTGGAACAAGACAAGGACATTGAATAGATAGGATATTTAACAGATAGAAGATTTAGAAGGAGATTAACATATAGCTGAAAATGATTTTAAAAGAAGAGAAGAGACATACAAATTAGGAAAGGATTAATAAAGAGAGAAAAATTATTGAATTGGAAATACCCGACGAAATAATGCCTTTGCAGAAAAAAAAAGAGGGACATCCGAAGGGATGGAGTTCCATAATAGAATTGATTGATATACTGGAGACCTCTGGCTTGCTGTAGAAGATCGTTTTGGTAAAATAAATCGTCGAGAAGAATTACGTAAAGAAGAAAAGTACCTACCTGAGCCTGTCCGTGAGAAAAACTGCTGTAGGGGCGGTGGGAGAGTACCTAGAAAAGCAGAATGCGCAAAATAAAGGGTACTTTTACCTATAATATGATCCAGCGGAGCTATTCCAGTATCATGATAAAGATCAGAGGAAGGGTAAAGCCGAGGGAGAAGAAAAGTAGCCTTCACTGCCCTATTTTGGGCTCTTTGAAGTGAGCAGAGAAGAGATTTATTATTATTACCCCAGACAGAGCAGCAATAAGAAAGGTAAGGATAAATAAAAGCATAATAAAGAGAAACCATAATATCAGGAGGAAGAAATGAGTTAATCCGGTGCAACATTGAAGACTGGTGGAGGATTAAGGAACGGGTGTGAGTTATATGCGGTTTGAAAGAAAGAAAACAGTCAAGATACACACCAAGAAATTTCACCACAGTAGCTTGTGGTATAATATCATTCCCAAAAGTCAGGGTGATTGGCTCCTGTACGTCTCGCATACGGTAAGGGGTCCTGAAGTTGACAATGGCACTCTTTCGGCTGTTAAGAGCCATACCATTTGACCAGCACCAATCCTTTATTTTATCAAGAAGACCTTGAGCCATAGAAGTGGCAGATGGCAGGTCCACCGCAGCAATGAAAAAGTTACTGTCATCAGCAAAAAGAACAGGGTGAACATGGGGATGAAGACCATCAACAAGATCATTGATGTAAATTAGAAATAAAAGTGGACCAAGCACAGAGCCTTGTGGGACACCTTTCAATACAGGCAAAGTAGAGGAAGAAGTACAGTTAACCAAAACATACTGAGATCTCTCTGAGAGGTAGGACCTAAACCATTCTAGTGGGACTCCATGCACTCCAAATAAAGATAGTTTAGACAGAAGAACATTGTGGTCAACCATATCAAAGGCCTTAGAAAAGTCGAGAAATAGACCCAAAACACACAAGCCCTTGTCCAGATTAACACGCACAAACTCAGTTGCATCAGAAAGTGCGTGCAAGGTAGAGAATGAGGGACGAAAACCATACTGATGGTTAGTGATGAGAGGATTTCCAGCAGTCGAATTAGTACTAAATACAAATGAAGAGAGTCGACGATACACTACTTTTTCAACAACCTTTGAGATGACGGGAAGAAGAGAAATAGGTCTGTAATTTGAAATTAGAGAAGAATCACCTTTTTTATGCAAGGGTACAACGGTAGCAACTTTAAATAAATGAGGAAAAATACCAGAAGAAAGAGAGAGGTTAGTTATATGTGAGATGGGATGAGAAACAAACTGACTGATTTTTTTAAGGACATTATTACTCAAACCAAAACTATCAACTGAACAACTACTTGGAAGTTGAGAAATAATAATAGAAATCTCAGTAGTACTACATGGGGAAAGGAAAAAAGACTTCTCTGTCATAGGAAAACAACTTACTCTACTCAGGGGTGGAATGAGAACTGAGGGAAGTGTGGTGAAATACGAATTGAAGGCACTTGCTAAGGATTTTTTATCCACAACAGATCCATCAGCTTTCCTATAAAGAGATGGGGAAGATTGTTTGAGTTTCTTACGGGAGAGAGCTTCATTAATTACAGTCCAAACCTTGCGCAAATTCCCTTTACACTCATTAATTCGACGTGAAAAATACAGCTTTTTTGCTAAGCGAACTGAAGAAGTGAGCACATTTTTGTAATGTTTATACTTCAGAAGATCCTCCTGTGTCTTACTTTTACATGCAGCCTTGAACAAAGACGCCTTCATATGGGTTGCATTGATCAGACCTCTAGACATCCATGGGCATTTAGGTGTAAAATTCCTTGGCCTCTTTCTAAGAGGAAAATGCTTATCCAACAGAGTGCCCATACGACACAAAAATAATCTAGTTGCACAATCAGCATCATTAGCTTCAAGAACACTAGACCAATCATTACTCTGAAGACTATATATTAAATTAGAAATTTCTCTATCTGTAAAAGTTCTAAAAGAAGACTTGCCTTTCTCATCCACAGTAATCTCTGTTTTAGGCACAGATAGTGATAGATAAATAGGGAAGTGATCAGAAAGATCAGTGAAAACAAGACCAGACGAGAACCTCAAATTAGGAGAAAGAGAAGTGAAAATATTATCTATTAAAGTGGCAGAATTTCTTGAAGGGTCAACGCGTGAAGGAAAAAAAATTGAAGGAAGTAGCCCAGAAGAAGAAAATCCATCAAAAAGATGGTCACATTCATCATTTGATCCAACATTTAACATATTACAATTAAAGTCTCCCAAAACACAAATCCGTTTTTTAGAGAAAGTCCCCACACCAGAAAGCTGATCAAGCAAATAGACACAGAGTTGTTTGCATGTTTCATTAGTGCATTTGTTTCTTTGTTTTTCCATTTCAAATAGTTGGATTATTTCTGTCAGTATGGGATGTTAATAAATATCACACACAAAATAAACATAGCTGTGTGAAAAACCTTCCAACCTCTGTTCATGAACCTTGGCCTTGTGAATCATAGCCTATATTGTTAACCACGACAATAAGTTAGGTTATAACGACAATTCCAATAAGTAGTCATGGCCCTTGTGGCTCTATAGCATCAAATAAATATCTGTCTATCTATCTATTGTTATTATTTTAGTCATTTTTATTATTTCTTGTGAGAGTATTGTGTGTTACCATGGTATTATGTGCCGTATTACGTGTCTTTTGTTATGCTGGGTTATTATTATGTGACGGTAATCGTTGCTGCTATGTATGTTTTTATGAAATCCATAAATGCTTGTTTGTTTTTGCTTTTGCCATGACCCGATGAGGCTTTTGTAGCAATAAATATCTATCTATGCATAACAGCAAAATGACAGTGAAATGAAATTAAAGGGTGAGATTGAAACTTCAAAATAAATGAAAGTTCTACCATTCAAGAGGTAGTCTGCCGTAAGCACTCTCCCTTTAACGAAAACGCAAGTTTCTAAATTGCCGTAGACTAAAATAAGAATTTCATGTCCCTCTTTGATATTGTTCAAGAACTTCATATTTTTTTGATCCAAGTTTGTTTAAGAAGTGGAATATTATTTTTTTTTCACTTGAACGGAATTTTTGAACTTTAAGTCAGTTTGAAAGAAGAATAATAAAAAAAAAATTAAAAATCTGGCTACAATGTGCTTGCGTCAAATTAAAATATTATTTTCATTCCAGATTTGTAAATTGCCTGCCTCGCCTAATGTCATCGTAATTCTAGAATCGTTTTTGAAGAATTTTGCAGTGAATCTAATCATAAAGACTCCGGATAAAACGAGAACAGGATCTAAAGACCTCACTATTTTAGAAAGGTAATCCATCTCAGCTTATCCCAACTAACTTTAAAGAACTTGATGAAAAATTAAGATGAGCTCGAATTGGGATAATTGCAAGATGATTTTAAAAAATATATTATGGAATACACTCTAACTATCTTCAGTAGAATTACAAAAGCAAAATCGTTCATTCTTTGTCATATCAAACGAACGAAGAACTGCAAAGTCAGTCGTAATAGTCTAAAATGAGATTAGTTGCAAAATACAAATCTGAAGTAGAGTGAAAAATAGGCAAAGAATGACGATTAGTTTTAATTACGACGATAATTTATTAGGTCTTCAAGGTGAGGCAGAAAGGAAGTATTCTTATATGATTTAGAGCTTTTGAAGATATAACAAAAAATGCTGTTCGAAGTACATAATAGTAAAGTGCAGGTTTGGAGTTTGAAGCGGTGGTAGCCCCGCTCTCATTTAGGTAATCTTGAGGGGGGATTACCTGGTGTTGAAATAAAAATATTCTAATTCTAAGTTAAATAATAAGGCCAAAGACTCAGATGAATCTCTCATTGCCTTCCCAATACCTTCTGCACGTTGCTTTTTAGAACAAACTGGCTTTCCATCAGGGTTGCAGCGGTAGTTGCAATCTAGTAAAGAGTGAATCGCGTCTCATTATCAAAGAAAGTTTAATAACACTTTTTGATCAAACCGTCTAGTTCGAAAAGTTGCTATTTGTAGCTGATTCAAGAATGATAATTATTATTTGGATTAACTTTAAGAGTAAAATGTTACTGCGAAAACAAATTTATAGGAATTTCGAAAAGGAGCCTGAAACCCCTCTAAATGGTGTTGGTGTCTCCTGAAGTCTGACTTGACTATTCATTTTGATTTCTGCTCGTTTTAGTTCCAGTCACAATAATTTCTTCTTTTTTTTTGGTTTTGTTTTTTCAACCTCAACTCGACTATTCTTTTTTCATTTCTGCTTGTTTTAGGTCTTGTGTATTCATTCCTAGTAATTTCTGTTAATTTAAGTTTAGCATATTGTATAACTTTGTTTCTGTTCGTTTGTTTCGCTCTTTACTTTTATTTGACATATACTTGATGACGTGGACACAAATATTTGAGACAATTAAAATTGCTTTACTTTTTTCAAAAAGGCTCCTTATTGTATTCATAATTTTCTTCCTTTTAAATCCATTCTTTTCAAACACATGTAAGACAATAAGCTAACTGAAATTGAAGATTCAGCAAATACATTTAGTTTTCAGTAACACTAATTATTCTAGAGTAATGGGAAACTTTAAGGGTAGCAACACTACCGTTATAAATAGTAGTTTTTGTTTGTTTTAGGTCTTCATTTGCTCTTGATTTTCAGTAGAAAAATCAACATTCTTAAATTTAATAAGTAATAGAGAATATACCTAAACCAGTACACTATTTCTCGAAATGTTGAATGCTTGCGCTCTCAGGTTTATATATTTTTTTTCTTTTTTTAAGAATTTTTTTTATCCTTTTTATGATAAAGAGCTTATTAAGTAGTATCTCTAAGAAAAATGCAATTGTTAAAGAACTTATGCTTATTTTACAAATATTGTGTGTATGCTTTGACTAAGTTTTTTTGCATCTTAGTTCGTAGGGTTAGTTTGGTTCAGTATTAGTGTTTAACTTTTAATTTTTTTTTCTTTCTCTTTACTTGTCTTTTTTTCTGACTGTCATTAAAATAGGGCCCTGGAAATGGTCCTGAAATATTCGGTATTTTGGTGTAATGCTTGTTATGTGTTTGTTTTAATAATGAAAAAACTACTGTTTTTAATAGCTGTGCTTTAAAAACGTTGTCAATTGTTTTCCGAAGGAAAGTTTTGTATGATATTAAAACTCAAATAAAGGAGAAATAAAGTCATCAAATAAGCCAAACTGAAAGCGCAGAGAAATTAGTATGAACGAAAAAATAAAACAAAAAAAGTCAAATTAAATTATATATTGAAAATTCTGTAAAATGACAAAATTATCCCGAATAAAAGTGAGGCTACTGCCCCCTTAAGCCCAATAAGGATGAGAGTCGCATTATCGCTTTATTGCTCAACAACTCTCATTGTATTTCTTCTAAAAAAAAGTGTTTTAAGGGATTTCTTTTAATTATTTTAATAAGTTTAACATTTTTTTCGTTTTTAATCAAATTTTATTGGAGTTAAATCTAGGAATACTTGTAAAGTCTCTTTTTCCAACTATTCTGCTTAAGAACTAAAATGTTGAATTACAATTCAAACGTCAGTCAAAATTTCAAAATTTTATCAAAATCTTTGCTCAGGTAGTTGTGTGCAATAACGTACGAGTAATACAATAATATGTTTGTATTTGTGTTGGATGGGGAGGAAGATTTTCAATCGTTGAAGATTGAAAATCTGCTGAATTTTCGGTTTTACATGGGTTCAAAGCCTTCGTGACCCCCCCCCCCCCTCCTTCCCGCAAACAACTTTGAATATAGACGTATCTTAGTCAATGATCTGGTAAAAGAACCTTCTCATGATTTATTTTCTTATAAATGTTAGTGTATTTGATTAAACGTATGTGTATATCACTTATGAAAAGAATTTTGTTTTATTGTCTACCGATAATTTTTTTTTGGGCGCCACGGGTCGATACAATTACCTTTTCTAATAGTTTTCTTTTTATGGCACTTGGTATTAACCAAGTGACATATAGCAATCGCAAATTCTGTCGGTCTGTCGGTCTGTCTGTCCTGGTTTTGCTACTTTAGGTACTTCCAGGTAAGCTAGGACGATGAAATCTGGCAGGCGTATCAGGGACCGGACCAGATTAAATTAGAAATAGTCTTTTTCCCGATTTGACCATCTGAGGGGGGCGGGGGGGTTGGGGTCCGGTTAATTCGAAAAAAAATAGAAAAAATGAAGTATTTTGAACTTACGAACGGTTGATCAGATCTTAATGAAATTTGATGTTTGGAAGGATATCGTGTCTCAGAGCTCTTGTTTTAAATCTCGATTGGATCTGGTGAAACTTGGGGGGGGGGGTTATGGAGGGGGATAAACGGAACGGATCCGCTCTCTTTGGGGTAGTTGGGGGGGAGGGTTAATTCTGAAAAATTAGATAAAATGAGGTATTTTTAACTTACGAACGGATAATCGGATCTCGATGAAATTTGATATTTAGAAGGATGTCGTGTCTCAAAGCTCTTATTTTAAATCCCGATCGGATCCGCTGAAATTGGGGGGAGTTGGGGGGGGGGGGGAGAACCTAAAATCTTGGAAAACGCTTAGAATGGAGGGATCGGGATGAAATTTGGTGGTAAAAATAATTAGGAGTCTTAGATACGTGATTGACATAACCAGAACGGATCTGCTCTGTTTGGGGGAGTTGGGGGGGGGGGGGGGGTTAATTCTGAAAATTAGAAAAAATGAGGTATTTTTGACTTGCGAAAGAGTGATCGTATCTTAATGAAATTTCATATTTAGAAGGACCTCGAAACTCACATCTCGGAATGGATCCGCTCTCTTTGGGGTAGTTGGGGGGGGGGAGGGTTAATTCTGAAAAATTAGAAAAAGTGAGATGTTTTTAACTTACGAACGGATGATCAGATCTCAATGAAAGTTTATATTTAGAAGGATATCGTGTCTCAAAGCTCTTATTTTAAATCCCGACCAGATCCGCTGAAATTGGGGGGGGGGGGGGTTGGGGGTGGGGACCTAACATATTGGTCAACGTTTAGAATGGAGGAATCGGGATGAAACTTGGTGGGGAAAATAAGCAGAAGTCCTAGATACGTGATTGACATCACCGGAGCAGATCTGCTCTCTTTGAAGGAGTTGGGGGGGGGGATTAATTCTGAAAAATTAGAAAAAATGAGGTATTTTTAATTTATGAAGGAGTGATCCGATCGGATGAAGTATGGAAGAATATCGTGTCTCAGAGCTCATATTTTAAATCCTGACTGGATCTGGTGACATTAGGGGGAATTGAGGGGGGAACCTAAAATATCGGAAAACGCTTAGAGTTGAGGGATCGGGATGAAACTTCGTGGGAAATTTAAGCACAAGTCCTAGATACGTGATTGACATAACCGGAGCGGATCCGCTCTCTTTGAAGGAGTTGTGGGGGGGGAGTTAATTCTGAAAAATTAGAAAAAATGAGGTATTTGTAACTTACTAAGGAGTGATCGGATCTTAATGAAATTTCATATTTAGAAGGACCTCGAAACTCAGATCTCGGAATGGATCCGCTCTCTTTGGGGTAGTTGGGGGGAAGGTTAATTCTGAAAAATTAGAAAAAGTGAGATGTTTTTAACTTACGAACGGATGATCAGATCTCAATGAAATTTTATATTTAGAAGGATATAGTGTCTCAAAGCTCTTATTTTAAATCCCGACCAGATCCGCTTAAATTGGGGGGGAGTTAGGGGGGGCTAACATATTGGTAAACGTTTAGAATGGAGGAATCGGGATGAAACTTGGTGGGGAAAATAAGCAGAAGTCCTAGATACGTGATTGACATCACCGGAGCAGATCTGCTCTCTTTGAAGGAGTTGGGGGGGGGGGGGGAATTAATTCTGAAAAATTAGAAAAAATGAGGTATTTTTAATTTATGAAGGAGTGATCCGATCGGATGAAGTATGGAAGAATATCGTGTCTCAGAGCTCATATTTTAAATCCTGACTAGATCTGGTGACATTAGGGGAATTGGGGGGGAACCTAAAATATCAGAAAACACTTAGAGTTGAGGGATTGGGATGAAACTTGGTGGGAAAAATAAACACAAGTCCTAGATGTGTGATTGACATAACTGGAGCAGATCCGCTCTCTTTGAAGGAGTTGGAGGGGGGAGTTAATTCTGAAAATTAGAAAAAAGGGGTATTTTTAACTTACGAAGGAGTGATCGGATCTTAATGAAATTTGGTGTTTAGAAGGATATCGTGTCTCAGAGCTCTTATTTTAAATGCCAACCGTATCCGGTGAAGGGGAAGTCGGGGGAGGGAACCTAAAATCTTGGAAAACGCTTAGAATGGAGGGATCGGGATGAAACTTGGTAGGAAAAATAATCACAAGTCTAGATACGGGATTGACATAACGGGAACGGATCGGCTCTCTTTGGGGGAGTTGGGGGGAGGGTTAATTCTAAAAAGTTAGAAAATTGGGTATTTTTGACTTACGAAAGAGTGATCGTATCTTGATGGAGTTTCATATTTAGAAGGACCTCGAAACTCAGATCTCTTATTTTAAATCCCGACCGGATCCAATGTCATTAGGGGGGGGGGGATCTTGGAAAACGCTTAAAGCCGAGAGATCAGGATGAAACTTGGTGGGAAGAATAAGCACAAGTCTAAGATAGGTGTATGACATAACCGGACCGGATCCGCTCTCTGTCGGTGGAGTTTGGGGGGGGGGAGTAATTTGGAAAAATTGGAAAAAAAATGAGGTATTTGTAACTTGCGAACAAGTGATCAGATCTTAATGAAATTTGATAGATAGAAGGATCTTGTTCTTTAGAACTGTCTAAAAGGGAGTTGGAGGCGGAAACCGAAATTCTTGGAAAACGTGAAAATCGAGGTATCTTACGAATGAGTGATCGGATCTTAATGAAGCTTGATATATAGAAGAATCTTATGTCTCAGATGCTCCATTTTCGATTCGAATCGGATCCGGGTACATAGAGGGTTGGAGGGGGGAAACAGAAATCTTGGAAACCGGAAATCTTGGAAAACCCTTAGAGTGTAGAGATCGGAATGAAACTTGATGGGAAGAATAAGCACAAGTTATAGATAGGAGATTGACATAATTGGTACGGATCCGTCTTTGAGGGAGCTGGGGGCTGTTAATTTGGAAAAATCTGAAAAATTGAGGTATTTTTAACTTAAGAACGGGTGACCGGATCTTAATGAAATTTGATATTTAGAAGGAACTCATGTCTCAGAGCTCTTATTTCAAATCCCGACCAGATCTTTTGACATTGGGGGATTTGGAGGGGGAAACCGGAAATCTTCGAAAACGCTTATAAATGTCGTAGATACGTGATTGACGTAACCGGAC
>NC_088880.1:21616170-21654679 GCF_032884065.1 Artemia franciscana | reverse complement strand
TCCGTATTCAGATCTATACCTCATGATTCTAATGATTGCCCTTGAGCTTTGTTGATGGTGATTGCTAATCGACCATTCCCTGAGTCGCCATCGTCATTTATATATCCCCTGTGCACCCCGGCGTCCCCTTTGCAGTTATGTCCCTGTGTCCCGGTCGTCATTTATATTCCCTGTGTCCGGTTGTCATTTGTGTCCCGGTGTTCCAGTCTGTGATTTCTCTTTGAGTGTCCCGGGCGTCATTTATATTCCTTGTGTCCCGGTGTCCCGGTCGTCATTTATATCCCCCTGTGCCCCCCGGCGTCCCCATTGTAGTTGTGTCCCTGTGTCCCGGTCGTCATTTATATTCCCTGTGTCCCGGTCGTCATTTGTATCCCGGTGTCCCGGTCTGTATATACATTCGTTTTTTAGTTTTGTTTTTCTCCTTTATTTTTTTCCTTTTTTCTTTTTTTTCTTTTTTAGTTTATTTAGATTTTTAGATTTTTTAGTTTTTTTATTAGTTTTTAGTTTTTTTGTAGTTTTTACCATTTTTTTAGTTTTTTTTAGTTTTTTTTTTACTTATGTCCTGGTCGTCATTTATACTCCCTGTGTCCCGGTCGTCATTTGTGTCTCGGTGCTTTGTTGATTGCTAATTTATATTATATTTATATTTATATTTTTTATATTTATTAATATTTTTTTAGTTTTCTTTTTCTCTTATTTTTCAGTTTTTCCTTTTTTTTAGTTTTTTCCTTTTTAGTTTTTAGTTTTTTTTTAGTTTTTTACCTTTTTTTAGTTTTTTCGTTTTTTTAGTTTTTTAGCTTTTTTAGTTTTTTTATTAGTTTTTAGTTTTTTTTTAGTTTTTGCCTTTTTTTAGTTTTTTCAGTTTTTTTTCAGTTTTTTGTTTTTTACCTTTTTTTAGTTTTTTTAGTTTTTTAGCTTTTTTAGTTTTTTTCTTTTTAGTTTTTTTTGTAGTTTTTACCTTTTTTAGTTTTTTTTCTTCTTTTGTATTAGTGTGAAATAATTCAGACGTCATATGCGGACAAACACGACGTCACTCGACAGACAGACAGACAGACATAACCCAGAAAACAACTTATTTTTATATATATTTATTCATATTTTTTTAGTTTTCTTTTTCTCTTTTATTTTTCAGTTTTTTCCTTTTTTTAGTTTTTTTCTTTTTTAGTTTTTAGTTTTTTTTAGTTTTTTACCTTTTTTTAGTTTTTTTTAGTTTTTTTAGTTTTTTTATTAGTTTTTTTTTTCTAGTTTTTGCCTTTTTTTATTTTTTTCATTTTTTTTAGTTATTAGATTTTTACCTTTTTTTTAGTTTTTTTTTAGTTTTTAGCTTTTTAGTTTTTTTTCTTTTTAGTTTTTTTTGTAGTTTTTACCTTTTTTAGTTTTTTTCTTCTTTTGTATTAGTGTGAAATAATTCAGACGTCATATGCGGACAAACATGACGTCACCTGATCCATCCACAGATCCACACACAGACAACTTATTTTTATATATATAGATATATATATATATATATATATGTATATACATATATATATATATATATATATATATATATATATATATATATATATATATATATATATACTAGCTGTTGGGGTGGCGCTTCGCGCCACCCCAACACCTAGTTGGTGGGGGCGCTTCGCGCCCCCCCCAAGCCCCCCCGCGCGCGTAAGTCGTTACGCGCCATAATAGTTACGCGCCATTTTAGTTGTGTCCCTATGTCCCACCTGTGAATATAGATATATATATATATATATATATAACTTGCGAATATACAACATTCTTTGCTGTCCCATTGTCTTTGCATATAAATAGATTGTGAGGTTTACCGACTCTTGAACATGCAACATATAATGGTCCATGGGAAAACAATCTGTATTCAGATCTATACCTCATGATTCTAATGATTGCCCTTGAGCTTTGTTGATGGTGATTGCTAATCGACCATTCCCTGTCCCGGTGTCCCGGTCGTCATTTACATCCCCCTGTTTCCCCTGGTGTCCCCGTTGTAGTTGTGTCCCTGTGTCCCGGTCGTCATTTATATTCCCTGTGTCCCGGTCGTCATTTGTATCCCGGTGTCCCGGTCTGTATATACATTCGTTTTTTAGTTTTGTTTTTCTCCTTTATTTTTTTCCTTTTTTTTTCTTTTTTAGCTTATTTAGATTTTTAGATTTTTAGTTTTCTTATTAGTTTTTAGTTTTTTTTTCTTTTTAGTTTTTTTGTCCCGGTCGTCATTTATATCCCCCTGTTTCCCCCGGTGTCCCCGTTGTAGTTGTGTCCCTGTGTCCCGGTCGTCATTTATATTCCCTGTGTCCCGGTCGTCATTTGTATCTTGGTGTACCGGTCTGTATATACATTCGTTTTTTAGTTTTGTTTTTCTCCTTTATTTTTTTCCTTTTTTTCTTTTTTAGTTTATTTAGATTTTTAGATTTTTTAGTTTTTTTAGTTTTTTTAGTTTTTTTTAGTTTTTTAGCTTTTTTACTTTTTTTTATTAGTTTTTAGTTTTTTTGTAGTTTTTGCCTTTTTTTAGTTTTTTCAGTTTTTTTTAGTTTTTTATTGGTTTTTACCTTTATTTTAGCTTATTTTTCAGTTTTTTCCTTTTTTTTAGTTTTTTTTAGTTTTTAGTTTTTTTAGTTTTTTACTTTTTTTAGTTTTTTTAGTTTTTTTAGTTTTTTAGCTTTTTTATTTTTTTTATTAGTTTTTAGTTTTTTTGTAGTTTTTGCCTTTTTTTAGTTTTTTTAGTTTTTTAGCTTTTTTATTAGTTTTTAGTTTTTTTTGTAGTTTTTGCCTTTTTTTAGTTTTTTAGTTTTTTAGCTTTTTTATTTTTATTATTAGTTTTTAGTTTTTTTTGTAGTTTATGCCTTTTTTTAGTTTTTTCAGTTTTGACGTCACCTGATCCAGTTTTTTCAGGTGACGTCACCTGATCCACGATCCACAGATCCACAGACAACTTATTTTTATATATATAGATAGTTTTTTTTTTTTACTTATGTCCTGGTCTTCTTTTAGTTTTTACCTTTTTTAGTTTTTTTTAGTTTTTTAGATGAAAATTTTTTTTTAGTTTTTTCCTTTTTTTCTTTTTAGTTTTTTATTGGTTTTTACCTTTATTTTAGCTTATTTTTCAGTTTTTTCCTTTTTTTTAGTTTTTTTTTATTTTTTATTTTTTTTAGTTTTTACCTTTTTTTAGTTTTTTTAGTTTTTTAGCTTTTTTACTTTTTTATTAGTTTTTAGTTTTTTTTTGTAGTTTTTGCCTTTTTTTAGTTTTTTCAGTTTTTTTTTAGTTTTTTATTGGTTTTTACCTTTATTTTAGCTTATTTTTCAGTTTTTTCCTTTTTTTTTAGTTTTTTTTAGTTTTTAGTTTTTTTTAGTTTTTTATCTTTTTTTAGTTTTTTTAGTTTTTTTAGTTTTTTAGCTTTCTTATTTTTTTTTATTAGTTTTTATTTTTTTGTAGTTTTTGCCTTTTTTTAGTTTTTTTAGTTTTTTAGCTTTTTTATTAGTTTTTAGTTTTTTTTGTAGTTTTTGCCTTTTTTTAGTTTTTTTAGTTTTTTAGCTTTTTTATTTTTTTTATTAGTTTTTAGTTTTTTTGTAGTTTTTGCCTTTTTTTAGTTTTTTCAGTTTTGACGTCACCTGATCCAGTTTTTTCAGGTGACGTCACCTGACCCATCCACAGACAGACAACTTATTTTTATATATATCTATATATATAAAAATAAGTTGTCTGTCTGTCTGTGGATGGATCAGGTGACGTCACCTGAAAAAACTGGATCAGGTGACGTCAAAACTGAAAAAACTAAAAAAAGGCAAAAACTACAAAAAAACTAAAAACTAATAAAAAAAATAAAAAAGCTAAAAAACTAAAAAAACTAAAAAAAGGCAAAAACTACAAAAAAAACTAAAAACTAATAAAAAAGCTAAAAAACTAAAAAAACTAAAAAAAGGCAAAAACTACAAAAAAAAACTAAAAACTAATAAAAAAAAATAAAAAAGCTAAAAAACTAAAAAAACTAAAAAAACTAAAAAAAGGTAAAAAACTAAAAAAACTAAAAACTAAAAAAAACTAAAAAGAAAGGAAAAAACTGAAAAATAAGCTAAAATAAAGGTAAAAACCAATAAAAAACTAAAAAAAAAACTGAAAAAACTAAAAAAAGGCAAAAACTACAAAAAAAAACTAAAAACTAATAAAAAAAGTAAAAAAGCTAAAAAACTAAAAAAACTAAAAAAACTAAAAAAACTAAAAAAAGGTAAAAAACTAAAAAAAATAAAAAATTAAAAAAAACTAAAAAAAAGGAAAAAACTGAAAAATAAGCTAAAATAAAGGTAAAAACCAATAAAAAACTAAAAAGAAAAAAAGGAAAAAACTAAAAAAAATTTTCATCTAAAAAACTAAAAAAAACTAAAAAAGGTAAAAACTAAAAGAACTAAAAAAGAAAAAAATGAATGACGAAACTCAAAGAGAAAGCGACCAGGACAAAAGGAATGTTCGATTAGCAATCAACAAAGCACCGGGACACAGGGAGTATAAATGACGACCAGGACATAAGTAAAAAAAAAAACTATCTATATATATAAAAATAAGTTGTCTGTGGATCTGTGGATCGTGGATCAGGTGACGTCACCTGAAAAAACTGGATCAGGTGACGTCAAAACTGAAAAAACTAAAAAAAGGCAAAATTACAAAAAAACTAAAAACTAATAAAAAAAATAAAAAAGCTAAAAAACTAAAAAAACTAAAAAAAGGCAAAAACTACAAAAAAAAACTAATAAAAAAGCTAAAAAACTAAAAAAACTAAAAAAAAGGCAAAAACTACAAAAAAACTAAAAACTAATAAAAAAAATAAAAAAGCTAAAAAACTAAAAAAACTAAAAAAACTAAAAAAAGGTAAAAAACTAAAAAAACTAAAAACTAAAAAAAACTAAAAAAAAAGGAAAAAACTGAAAAAATAAGCTAAAATAAAGGTAAAAACCAATAAAAAACTAAAAAAAAACTGAAAAAACTAAAAAAAGGCAAAAACTACAAAAAAACTAAAAACTAATAAAAAAAGTAAAAAAGCTAAAAAACTAAAAAAACTAAAAAAACTAAAAAAACTAAAAAAAGGTAAAAAACTAAAAAAAATAAAAAAAAAACTAAAAAAAAAGGAAAAAACTGAAAAATAAGCTAACATAAAGGTAAAAACCAATAAAAAACTAAAAAGAAAAAAGGAAAAAAACTAAAAAATTTTCATCTAAAAAACTAAAAAAAACTAAAAAAGGTAAAAACTAAAAGAACTAAAAAATAAAAAAATAAATGACGACACTCAAAGAGAAAGCGACCAGGACAAAAGGAATGTTCGATTAGCAATCAACAAAGCACCGGGACACAGGGAGTATAAATGACGACCAGGACATAAGTAAAAAAAAAAAATTAACAAAACTAAAAAGAAGGTAAAAACTACAAAAAAACTAAAAAGAAAAAAAAAACTAAAAACTAATAAAAAAACTAAAAAATCTAAAAATCTAAATAAACTAAAAAAGAAAAAAAAAGGAAAAAAATAAAGGAGAAAAACAAAACTAAAAAACGAATGTATATACAGACCGGTACACCGGGATACAAATGACGACCGGGACACAGGGAATATAAATGACGACCGGGACACAGGGACACAACTACAACGGGGACACCGGGGGAAACAGGGGGATATAAATGACGACCGGGACAAAAAAACTAAAAAGAAAAAAAAACTAAAAACTAATAAAAAAACTAAAAAATCTAAAAATCTAAATAAGCTAAAAAAGAAAAAAAAGGAAAAAAATAAAGGAGAAAA
This sequence comes from Artemia franciscana, assembly GCF_032884065.1. Lineage (NCBI taxonomy): Eukaryota > Metazoa > Arthropoda > Branchiopoda > Anostraca > Artemiidae > Artemia > Artemia franciscana. The sequence goes on along the minus strand of NC_088880.1, from coordinate 21,648,881 downwards.
ACAAAACTAAAAAACGAATGTATATACAGACCGGGACACCGGGATACAAATGACGACCGGGACACAGGGAATATAAATGACGACCGGGACACAGGGACACAACTACAACGGGGACACCGGGGGAAACAGGGGGATGTAAATGACGACCGGGACACCGGGACAGGGAATGGTCGATTAGCAATCACCATCAACAAAGCTCAAGGGCAATCATTAGAATCATGAGGTATAGATCTGAATACAGATTGTTTTCCCATGGACCATTATATGTTGCATGTTCAAGAGTCGGTAAACCTGACAATCTATTTATATGCAAAGACAATGGGACAGCAAAGAATGTTGTATATTCGCAAGTTTTACGTAGTTAAAACTATATATATATATATATATATATATATTATATATATATATATATATATATATATCTATATTCACAGGTGGGACATAGGGACACAACTACAATGGCGCGTAACTATTATGGCGCGTAACGACTTACGCGCGCGGGGGGGCTTGGGGGGGGCGCGAAGCGCCCCCACCAACTAGGTGTTGGGGTGGCGCGAAGCGCCACCCCAACAGCTAGTAGATATATATATAATATATATATATATATATATATATATATATATATATATATATATATATATATATATATATATATATATATATATCTAAAATTTAGATATATATATATATATATATATATATATATATATATATATATATATATATATAATATATATATATTTATATATAATATATATATAATATATATATATATATATATATTAGATATATATATATATATATATATATAATATATATATATATATATATATATATATATATATATATATATATATATATATATATATATATATGGTTTTAACTACGTAAAACTTGCGAATATACAACATTCTTTGCTGTCCCATTGTCTTTGCATATAAATAGATTGTCAGGTTTACCGACTCTTGAACATGCAACATATAATGGTCCATGGGAAAACAATCTGTATTCAGATCTATACCTCATGATTCTAATGATTGCCCTTGAGCTTTGTTGATGGTGATTGCTAATCGACCATTCCCTGTCCCGGTGTCCCGGTCGTCATTTATATCCCCCTGTTTCCCCCGGTGTCCCCGTTGTAGTTGTGTCCCTGTGTCCCGGTCGTCATTTATATTCCCTGTGTCCCGGTCGTCATTTGTATCCCGGTGTCCCGGTCTGTATATACATTCGTTTTTTAGTTTTGTTTTTCTCCTTTATTTTTTTCCTTTTTTTTTCTTTTTTAGTTTATTTAGATTTTTAGATTTTTTAGTTTTTTTATTAGTTTTTAGTTTTTTTTTCTTTTTAGTTTTTTTGTAGTTTTTACCTTCTTTTTAGTTTTGTTAGTTTTTTTTTTACTTATGTCCTGGTCGTCATTTATACTCCCTGTGTCCCGGTGCTTTGTTGATTGCTAATCGAACATTCCTTTTGTCCTGGTCGCTTTCTCTTTGAGTGTCGTCATTTATTTTTTTCTTTTTTAGTTCTTTTAGTTTTTACCTTTTTTAGTTTTTTTTAGTTTTTTAGATGAAAATTTTTTTTAGTTTTTTCCTTTTTTTCTTTTTAGTTTTTTATTGGTTTTTACCTTTATTTTAGCTTATTTTTCAGTTTTTTCCTTTTTTTTATTTTTTTTTATTTTTTATTTTTTTTAGTTTTTTACCTTTTTTTAGTTTTTTTTAGTTTTTTTAGTTTTTTAGCTTTTTTACTTTTTTTATTAGTTTTTAGTTTTTTTTTTGTAGTTTTTGCCTTTTTTTAAGTTTTGTTTTTCTCCTTTATTTTTTTCCTTTTTTTCTTTTTTAGTTTATGTAGATTTTTAGATTTTTTAGTTTTTTTATTAGTTTTTAGTTTTTTTTGCTTTTTAGTTTTTTTGTAGTTTTTACCTTTTTTTTATTTTTTTTATTTTTTTTTACCTATGTCCTGGTCGTCATTTATACTCCCTGTGTCCCGGTGCTTTGTTGATTGCTAATCGAACATTCCTTTTGTCCTGGTCGCTTTCTCTTTGAGTGTCGTCATTTATTTTTTTCTTTTTTAGTTCTTTTAGTTTTTACCTTTTTTAGTTTTTTAGATGAAAATTTTTTTTAGTTTTTTCCTTTTTTTCTTTTTAGTTTTTTATTGGTTTTTACCTTTATTCTAGCTTATTTTTCAGTTTTTTCCTTTTTTTTAGTTTTTTTTTATTTTTTATTTTTTTTAGTTTTTTACCTTTTTTTAGTTTTTTTTTAGTTTTTTTGTTTTTTAGCTTTTTTACTTTTTTTATTAGTTTTTATTTTTTTGTAGTTTTTGCCTTTTTTTAGTTTTTTCAGTTTTTTTTAAAGTTTTTTATTGGTTTTTACCTTTATTTTAGCTTATTTTTCAGTTTTTTCCTTTTTTTTAGTTTTTTTTTAGTTTTAAGTTTTTTTAGTTTTTTTAGTTTTTTACCTTTTCTTAGTTTTTTTTGTTTTTTTAGTTTTTTTAGTTTTTTAGCTTTTTTATTTTTTTTATTAGTTTTTAGTTTTTTTTGTAGTTTTTGCCTTTTTTTAGTTTTTTAGTTTTTTAGCTTTTTTACTTTTTTTATTAGTTTTTAGTTTTTTTTTTGTAGTTTTTGCCTTTTTTTAAGTTTTGTTTTTCTCCTTTATTTTTTTCCTTTTTTTCTTTTTTAGTTTATGTAGATTTTTAGATTTTTTAGTTTTTTTATTAGTTTTTAGTTTTTTTTGCTTTTTAGTTTTTTTGTAGTTTTTACCTTTTTTTTATTTTTTTTATTTTTTTTTACCTATGTCCTGGTCGTCATTTATACTCCCTGTGTCCCGGTGCTTTGTTGATTGCTAATCGAACATTCCTTTTGTCCTGGTCGCTTTCTCTTTGAGTGTCGTCATTTATTTTTTTCTTTTTTAGTTCTTTTAGTTTTTACCTTTTTTAGTTTTTTAGATGAAAATTTTTTTTAGTTTTTTCCTTTTTTTCTTTTTAGTTTTTTATTGGTTTTTACCTTTATTCTAGCTTATTTTTCAGTTTTTTCCTTTTTTTTAGTTTTTTTTTATTTTTTATTTTTTTTAGTTTTTTACCTTTTTTTAGTTTTTTTTTAGTTTTTTTGTTTTTTAGCTTTTTTACTTTTTTTATTAGTTTTTATTTTTTTGTAGTTTTTGCCTTTTTTTAGTTTTTTCAGTTTTTTTTAAAGTTTTTTATTGGTTTTTACCTTTATTTTAGCTTATTTTTCAGTTTTTTCCTTTTTTTTAGTTTTTTTTTAGTTTTAAGTTTTTTTAGTTTTTTTAGTTTTTTACCTTTTCTTAGTTTTTTTTGTTTTTTTAGTTTTTTTAGTTTTTTAGCTTTTTTATTTTTTTTATTAGTTTTTAGTTTTTTTTGTAGTTTTTGCCTTTTTTTAGTTTTTTTAGTTTTTTAGCTTTTTTATTAGTTTTTAGTTTTTTTTGTAGTTTTTGCCTTTTTTTAGTTTTTTTAGTTTTTTAGCTTTTTTAGTTTTTTTTATTAGTTTTTAGTTTTTTTTGTAGTTTTTGCCTTTTTTTAGTTTTTTCAGTTTTGACGTCACCTGATCCAGTTTTTTCAGGTGACGTCACCTGATCCATCCATCCACAGACAGACAACTTATTTTTATATATATAGATAGATATATATATATATATATATATATATATCTATCTATATAAAAATAAGTTGTCTGTGGATGTATGGATGGATGTGCGCCCCCACCAACTAGGTGTTGGGGTGGCGCGAAGCGCCACCCCAACAGCTAGTCTATCTATATATATAAAAATAAGTTGTCTGTGGATGGATGGATGGATGTGTCAGGTGACGTCACCTGAAAAACTGGATCTGGTGACGTCAAAACTGAAAAAACTAAAAAAAGGCAAAAACTACAAAAAAACTAAAAACTAATAAAAAAAATAAAAAAGCTAAAAAACTAAAAAAACTATAAAGGTAAAAACCAATAAAAAACTAAAAAAAAAACTGAAAAAACTAAAAAAAGGCAAAAACTACAAGAAAAAAACTAAAAACTAATAAAAAAAGTAAAAAAGCTAAAAAACTAAAAAAACTAAAAAAACTAAAAAAAGGTAAAAAACTAAAAAAAATAAAAAATAAAAAAAACTAAAAAAAAGGAAAAAACTGAAAAATAAGCTAAAATAAAGGTAAAAACCAATAAAAAACTAAAAAAAAAAGGAAAAAACTAATAAATGACGACACTCAAAGAGAAAGCGACCAGGACAAAAGGAATGTTCGATTAGCAATAAACAAAGCACCGGGACACAGGGAGTATAAATGACGACCAGGACATAAGTAAAAAAAAAAAAACTATCTATATATATAAAAATAAGTTGTCAAACTAAAAAAAAGCAAAAACTACAAAAAAAACTAAAAACTAATAAAAAAGCTAAAAAACTAAAAAAACTAAAAAAAAAGGCAAAAACTACAAAAAAACTAAAAACTAATAAAAAAAATAAAAAAGCTAAAAAACTAAAAAAACTAAAAAAACTAAAAAAAGGTAAAAAACTAAAAAAACTAAAAACTAAAAAAAACTAAAAAAAAGGAAAAAACTGAAAAATAAGCTAAAATAAAGGTAAAAACCAATAAAAAACTAAAAAAAAAAACTGAAAAAACTAAAAAAAGGCAAAAACTACAAAAAAACTAAAAACTAATAAAAAAAGTAAAAAAGCTAAAAAACTAAAAAAACTAAAAAAACTAAAAAAACTAAAAAAAGGTAAAAAACTAAAAAAAATAAAAAATAAAAAAAAAATAAAAAAAAAGGAAAGAACTGAAAAATAAGCTAACATAAAGGTAAAAACCAATAAAAAACTAAAAAGAAAAAAAGGAAAAAACTAAAAAAAATTTTCATCTAAAAAACTAAAAAAAAACTAAAAAAGGTAAAAACTAAAAGAACTAAAAAATAAAAAAATAAATGACGACACTCAAAGAGAAAGCGACCAGGACAAAAGGAATGTTCGATTAGCAATCAACAAAGCATCGGGACACAGGGAGTATAAATGACGACCAGGACATAAGTAAAAAAAAAAAATTAACAAAACTAAAAAGAAGGTAAAAACTACAAAAAAACTAAAAAGAAAAAAAAACTAAAAACTAATAAAAAAACTAAAAAATCTAAAAATCTAAATAAACTAAAAAAGAAAAAAAAAGGAAAAAAATAAAGGAGAAAAACAAAACTAAAAAACGAATGTATATACAGACCGGTACACCGGGATACAAATGACGACCGGGACACAGGGAATATAAATGACGACCGGGACACAGGGACACAACTACAACGGGGACACCGGGGGAAACAGGGGGATATAAATGACGACCGGGACAAAAAAACTAAAAAGAAAAAAAAACTAAAAACTAATAAAAAAACTAAAAAATCTAAAAATCTAAATAAGCTAAAAAAGAAAAAAAAGGAAAAAACTAAAGGAGAAAAACAAAACTAAAAAACGAATGTATATACAGACCGGGACACCGGGATACAAATGACGACCGGGACACAGGGAATATAAATGACGACCGGGACACAGGGACACAACTACAACGGGGACACCGGAGGAAACAGGGGGATGTAAATGACGACCGGGACACCGGGACAGGGAATGGTCGATTAGCAATCACCATCAACAAAGCTCAAGGGCAATCATTAGAATCATGAGGTATAGATCTGAATACAGATTGTTTTCCCATGGACCATTATATGTTGCATGTTCAAGAGTCGGTAAACCTGACAATCTATTTATATGCAAAGACAATGGGACAGCAAAGAATGTTGTATATTCGCAAGTTTTACGTAGTTAAAACCATATATATATATATCTATCTATATTCACAGGTGGGACATAGGGACACAACTACAATGGCGCGTAACTATTATGGCGCGTAACGACTTACGCGCGCGGGGGGGCTTGGGGGGGCGCGAAGCGCCCCCACCAACTAGGTGTTGGGGTGGCGCGAAGCGCCACCCCAACAGCTAGTATATATATATATATATATATATATATATATATATATATATATATATATATATGTTTTTAACTACGTAAAACTTGCGAATATACAACATTCTTTGCTGTCCCATTGTCTGTGCATATAAATAGATTGTCAGGTTTACCGACTCTTGAACATGCAACATATAATGGTCAATGGGAAAACAATCCGTATTCAGATCTATACCTCATGATTCTAATGATTGCCCTTGAGCTTTGTTGATGGTGATTGCTAATCGACCATTCCCTGAGTCGCCATCGTCATTTATATATCCCCCTGTGCACCCCGGCGTCCCCTTTGTAGTTATGTCCCTGTGTCCCGGTCGTCATTTATATTCCCTGTGTCCCGGTCGTCATTTGTGTCCCGGTGTCCCAGTCTGATTTCTCTTTGAGTGTTCCGGGCGTCATTTATATTCCTTGTGTCCCGGTGTCCCGGTCGTCATTTATATCCCCCTGTGCCCCCCGGCGTCCCCGTTGTAGTTGTGTCATTTATATTCCCTGTGTCCCGGTCGTCATCCCGGTATACATTCGTTTTTGAATTGGTATATGATGAAATAAATTTTTAATTTTTTCCCTTTTTTTCCTTTTAGTTTTTTTTATTGGTTTTGACCTTTTTTTAGGTTTTTTAGTTTTTTCTTTTTTCTTTTTAGTTTTTTTTTGAAGTTTTTATCTTTTTAGTTTTTTTATTTTTATTTATATTTTTTTTAGTTTTCTTTTTCTCCTTTATTTTTCATTTTTTTTCCTTTTTTTAGTTTTTTTTTCTTTTTAGTTCTTTTAGTTTTTACCTTTTTTAGTTTTTTTTTAGTTTTTTAGATGAAAATTTTTTTAGTTTTATTCCTTTTTTTCTTTTCAGTTTTTTATTGGTTTTTACGATTTGAACCTGGGACCTTCATTCTCCGTTCTGACACCCTCTCTCACCGAGTGACTACTCCAGCATGTTCATTTTGGTGTTTTAATGGTATATTATTAACCAAATTAATGTGTTTTACAATATACTAAGCATCGTCATAACAAAAATGACGACAACTAATTTCATGACGTCAGTCAACACGGAAATTAAGTTCTGAAATTAAGTCATGAAATTAGTTCCCGTCATTTTTGCTTTGATGGTGACGTCATTCAAGTTATATAAGACATATGTTCACGTAGAAATCTATTAATGTTTAAGTTTACAATGACTGATGAAGATGCTCAAAGAGTCTATGCCAAAAAACTTGCTGCTGATAGAGAAAGTCAGAAAAGAAAGCGTGCCGAGGAACTATCAGCAGCAAGTTTTTTGGCATAGACTCTTTGAGCATCTTCATCAGTCATTGTAAACTTAAACATTAATAGATTTCTACGTGAACATATGTCTTATATAACTTTAATGACGTCACCGTCAAAGCAAAAATGACGACAACTAATTTCATGACGTCAGCCTACACAGAAACATGACGTCACCTGACAACTAATTTCATGACGTCAGCCGACACAGAAACATGACGTCACCTGATCCACAGATCCACAGACAGACAGACAACTTATTTATATTTATATATATATATATATATATATATATATATATATATATATATATATATATATATATATACATATATATAAGTTGTATGTATTTTTTTCGACTGACGTCATGTAAGTATTTTGTCTTTCCATATGACGTCATTATAAGTATATAAGGGTTGTGATTAAAAGAGAATATTTAGTATAGATCCTACAATGGCAGAAGAAACAGCCGAGGAATCAAATCGAGCGAGAAATTTTCGTATAAATCCTACAATGGCAGAAGAAACAGCCGAGAAAGCTGCTCAAAGAATTAATTCCAAAAGGCCTGTGGCTAAAAGAGAAAGTAAGAAAATAAAGCGTGCCGAGGAATCACAAGAACAACGTGAAAACAGGCTTGCGTCTCAAAGAGAAATTACCAAAAAAAATCGTACCGAGGAATCACAAAAACAACGTGAAAACAGGCCTGAGGCTCAAAGAGATAATGTCAAAAGAAAGCGTGCCGAGGAATCACAAGAGCGACGTGAACATTATTACCTGGCATTCATGTACAGCCCAGGCGATGATTATAGCTTGAGTGTACAACTGTACTTCATCAGTGAAAGCAATTCTGAATTGAATGCACGTTGCAAAATTTCTTTCGACGTTGAAAGGACTATCATTTCCCAATTGCAACATCTTTTCTGCGAAACTAATGATTTAGGAAGCCTGTTCAAAACAGCAATCGATTTGATGCCTACTGATACGCATAAAATTATAATTTCCGCTGACAAAACGCCTACTAGCGAACATGTGCGTAGATACAATGCTCCAACTATCGACAAAGTGGCAATCATTATGGTCTGTGATCAGTTTTTACCTCGAGATATTCATCGATGCTCCGATGTCCTACAATATCCTATAATTTTTTGGGATGGAGCCGACGGCTATCACTTTAATAATAAATTGATGTCGTAAAAACTAGGCTCTTGATTTGTTCCAGCCAATGAAGCGTACACCAGGTTCTCCTTCCCAAAACGATTTAAGACCATGAAGATACCAGTTTGAAAAAAAAAACTTTAATCAAGTTTAGAGTTAACATATTTCCATTGATCGAATTTATCATAATGACAGTTGAAACATAGGAAAGCTCTAGCGTGAGAATCACAAACCTCTTCAAGACAGGAATTACAGTCTTTAATTTGGATGCGTATCATCTATGCAATTTACATGGATTGTATAATCTACCCTTTTTATTATAGTCCTCAACAAAAGTACAATTCTCACAGGATGACCAGCTGCCCAATTTATACAAACATACTGGACATTCGTAATACATTTTTCAATGTTGACTGTCTCACTTCCAAAAAGAAACTGAATGGGGAAAATGAAAGTCGTCACAAAACATGTTCGGATTATTCCTTGCTGCCGTGCAAAATGGATGTCTAGGTGCTGGTTAAAAGCAAAATCAAAATAGAATTTTGTTTTGTTTCAATTAATATATCAATAAATTGAATAAATGCATCTGGGCCACGATGTAAAAGTTTCTTGCAATAGTCTGATGATGGAGACTCATTTCTCATTTATTTTTCAGCATTGTTTGAGAAAATATTTTCCTTTGATGAGATAATTCTAGAAAATCGTCATTTAAAATTAAGTATTTTTCCAAATTCACTAGATTCCGAATGATTATTGGTTTTCAAACTCATTTTAATTTTGACACTTTCACAACCGATTATAGACTAGCTAAGAATCGCGCTAGTAACAAACTTACTTCTCATTCATTGGCTGATTCAGATTGGTTTCTTCAGTATATTTCACTAATGCATTTAATCCGTCTTATAATCTTTGTATATGCATTATATTCAGTTTTAGTGCAAGGCATGACTGTTCTTCCGACTTAAATTTACTTGATGACACAACTTATCACGCAAACATTTCGTACCATTCTATGGTTAGCCCGCAACCCCTTGTAATTTCAACTGCACCACTAGGCACTCTAGGTTTCATTTCACCATTGTTAACGCCTTCAATATCCAATAGAGTAAATCCATCCATTTCTAAGGTGTGCTTGATGTTGATACACTGAACTGTTTAAATACTAAATCAAAGTCATGTATAATTGCGTCACCTTTATTCTCTATAACATAACATGCAAAAGTAAACATTCCTTGTGACGCGCCCCTGCTGGCTGTCGTGGAATGACAGGATAGGTATATCCTTAAAAATAGGGAAAGGGATGCGTAATAACACTTTGAGAGGCTATTAGCTTTAATAAATTACCCCCTATGGGTGGCTTTAATTCCAAAAGGGGCATATTACTACCAAGGAATCAAATGGGGAGGAAAAACGCTCCTGGACTTGGATTTTGCTGATGAGTTAAGCATCCTATATTACAATAAAAGTAAAATGAAGGAAAATTTTAGAGGTTTTGCATGTTCGAAATGCTAGAGTGGGTTTGAAAATTAATGTTAAGATGACTGATTCACTAAATCTAAGAATAAGTGAAGATGAAAAGGTGACGATTGGTAACGAAAAGATTGATCAGGTTAACAGCTTCGCTTACCTTGATGGTATTATTTGTAAAGACGGAAGGAGCAGTGAAGATGTTAAAAGTAGAATAATCAAGACTCAGAGTATTTTTTTCGCATTTAAAAGAAGTTTGAAAACTGAAAAACACATTTTGAAAAAAATGCCATATAAAAATTGCTTTGGATTTGATTTAGAATAACAACTGTTATCTACGTTTATTTTAACAGTAAAAGTTAATTGCGAAAACAATTTAACGAAAAATTATTTTAAAAATGATCAAGCACAAAATTGCTGGAATTTTTGCAGATAATCTTAATTTTCGGCCCGTACTAAGAAAAATAGTACGGGTGAAGAATTATTGTAGTTAGCTTCAACAAATGCAGGATATCCAAAAAATCATATAGAAGGCACAAAAGCATGATAGAAAAAAAAAACCGACAAGGAACTGAATCCCTTGACATCCTAATTCATAGTCAGCCGCTCTACCCATCGAACTACAAGTTCCGGTAATTTAATCTCTTCTCAGAAAATTTGCTTGGTAATTTAACATTTTCAGAAAATTAAAAAAAAAAAAGCTTGAAATGCATCTTTCTTAAATTTTTCTTGTTTCTGCAGCACTGGAACACCAAAACATAGCAGAGGGTTGCCTAAGGTTTTTTTTTACATATAATTCTTACGCCTACATGCTTAATATAAATTTGACTTGACAAAGCCATATCAAGGTGGTATGTGGCACCAAAAATGGGACTTTTTATGCAGTTTCCGGAGTTGATAAGCTTGGAGGCATAGGTAGTGTACCTTTTAAACCTTCGAGTCATTAAGCGAATGCTTAAATTCACCCTCTTGAATGGTCTTCCTCCCAGTCTCCTTAGTAAGGGAAAATTAAAAACGAATTTTGAAAAAAATACCCAGTCAAAAAATGTTTTCTCTCAATTATAAAGCTTATGCCATAATATTGATAAATGCTTATAACGTTTGTCCTTATAGTAAAAGTAAATTGAGAAAAGGTATTTTTGGGAATTTTGCAAAAGAACTTGAAACCCCAATGTATCTGCTCTTTCTCTTTTATTCTACAGTATTAGCGGGGCAATAGAACATAGTAGAAGCATCGAAATATTTTTGTAATTCTAGGCTAGCCACAAACCCCCCCCCCCCCACACCCCACTTGTCAGGGCGTACATGGATTGGTCAGTGGTTTCGTCGCCGCGCACAGGTCTGTTGTTTGGAGACAGATCACTATCCCCCTGGATCTGGAGGGTTTTATATTTTTTTTTATCTTAACCTTGTTTCATTCATATAATAATATGATTTTAATGATTAGTACTTCTAGGTTGATGATGAAGTTCAAGAAGACTTTTTTTTTCTTTTTTTTAATGCCCCTCAGTTTTATAAAGTATCTTCGTTATTTGATACAAGACAATAATTTCACAAATAATTAAACTTAAATTTGCTGCCCCTTAAAGATATCATTGATAATATATCCCATGGATTGTTTTTGTGACAAATTGTATATTTTTTTTTTGTGTGTGAGAATGTGTGGAAAACAATATCTAATGCTCTATTGTAAGAGAAGTCCATGCTAACGTTTTTAGTTCCTTTGTCTAAATTCGACAGAGATCCTTTTGAATAGTTTATTGTGCATATTTTTGAAACCCAAAAAGAACAAGAAATTGATATATAAAACATTCTGATGAACGTAGGCTAAAGAGCAAAGTTGGAACTTAAAATGAACAAAACTGTTTCTTCGCAGTTTATACTAACTATATCTGCAAAGGGTGATTTAATGAACTTACTCGTGATGTTTCCCTTTATTTTAGGAATTCTAAAAAATTAGACTTTTACTGAAAACTAGGCTTACTTGAGCTTTTAAGAGAACTAAAGTTATTTACTAAATTTATTAATTTCATGGCCAACCAAAGTTTTTTCGGGGCCATATAAATTGCCGTTATTTTCTGCAGGCTACTTGAGGACTTTTCTCCTCCTAACCCTGTTTTGTTGCCTAAGCATTATGTTTTCAGAGACCGCTAGTTTTTCAGAATCCTACAAATAAAGATTAATATCACGAATCAGCTAATTTTAATCAGTTTTCAGTCACATGTTGAATAAACTGCGAAGAAATAATTTTATCCGTTTTAAGCCTCAACTTCACTCTGTAGGCTACACAGAAATTCTCCTTTTTCTTTCAAATTATTTGGATGATAAAGAACATAATTTCCACCAAGTGCAATACATATTTTTTAACTCCTTCCTTTACCTATCTTATCAGCTAAATTAGAGTCATATTCTCCCGATTTACGGAAACCAGAACAATTGGCAGCACTGGTTCTTGAGACATTTCACCCTCTTGATTTATTTGTAGGCTAGGATGTCATTGCGAAATGATCACGATGTACAAGCATGGTGGACTTTTAATAACAGAGAAGCAGCGTATAAATTTTTGGAAACGTCTCAAATACGTATTTTGTACAGTTCGCTGCAATAACTCCAAATGCGTTGGTACACAAGACTGAGAAAAAAAAAACATTTTCTAAGTTTGTAAATTTTATTAAGGACAATTCTGTGCTTCACTTTTTTAAATCTGTTATAGGTCGCTCAATCCGCATGTTTTTGATGGAAAACCACCCGGTATCAATTATAATTTTGAGGGCAAAATAAGCCATTCTTCTCGTTAGATTTTGCATTAGATTTTTAAGTAAATGCAGCAATAGTTATTAAACCCGCCAATACGGGACATTATTTGCTATAGGCAGGGTGTAACTCCGCTCAGACCCAGTTCCCGGCCAGTGGAATTTAATTTTTTCAAAAATTTTGACGAAAGTAAGATATGCCTGCATTTTTCAAGTACTCACAGAAACACATATATTTCTTTAGTATACCTTTCCCTTTATGGTATTAAAAGGCTCATTTTTCATTTTTAACTGTCATTTTCACTTGACTAGGGAAAATAAGCTCCTGCTTTGCCCCCTCCCCGTATTTTGACGAAAATATCCCCATGCCTCTAATATCAGCAAAACTAGGGCATTTATGTATTTCCCCCTTTTTTAGTATGAGACTTGTGCATTTAGAAATGTAATAGATTGGGTTAATGATTTATTATTTTTATCCCTTGTAGCTCCCTATGTACCTCTAACTCAGTGATGCAACACATATAAGAACCATAGCTACAAAAAAAAATGATAAATACTTAAACGTCCCTTACCCAGCCAATTGCGTCAATTCATTAAAATTTGAGGGACCGGGAAAAATGCACCGTTCAGTATTTAAGGGGGGAAGGGTGTTTTTTTTCAATTTGTTATTGAACATGTTGAAAAAGGTGTTTTCAATGAGAATACCCCCCAAAAAAACGGGTGGGTATGGGGGGGGGCAGACCTCCTTGCAATTGACTCCATGGTATCCACAATGAACGTATGATTGACTGAAACACAAAACTTAAAAAAAAACAAGGCTTTCGTGAGGGAAGTAAAGAGTGAAGTTGGTATCGGGTGACAATGGGACAGCAAAGAATGTTGTATATTCGCAAGTTTTACGCAGTTAAAAACACACACACATATATATATATATATATATATATATATATATATATATATATATATATATATATATATATATATATATATATATATATATATATATATATATATATTTATATATATATATATATATATATATACATATATATATATATTCACAGGTGGGACATAGGGACACAACTACAATGGCGTGTAACTAAAATGGCGAGTAACAACTTACGCGCGCGGGGAGGCTTGGGGAGCGCGTAGCACCCCCACCAACTAGGTGTTGGGGTGGTGCTTCGCGCCACCCCAACAGCTAGTTTAACTATAAAACTGTGTATAGTGGCATATCAGAAATTTTGGGTGTAAATATAGCTACGAGTTTTAAAACAGCTTACTTCGAAAAGTTATTTCAACCAAGTACTTTTTCATAGCTTAAAAGTTGTGAGAAATTTAAATAGATTAAAACAGCTTAATCTCTGAAGCGGCAATTTTTATTCGTTCTAAGCATTTGTATATTTATTTTCAAAATAATACTAGCAAAATAATTTGCTAATGAATTAATATCAATCTCTTAATAAATGTCAACCAGATGAAAATATTACAGTTGTCAAATTATAAAGCAGCCAGAAAAAGGTTAATTATATTCCAAAATTACTGTTATCAAAATTACTCTAAAACCTGTGACTACCAGTCACAGGTTTGGGGCACCCTTGTCTTGGGCAGTAAATACAGGTTGAGGAGAAGGAAGATCCCTCATATGTGCAATCAAAGAGGCCCACCGGCGTGTGCAAACGTTACGTGAGTTACATAACTTCTCCCAGTAATAAGTCAAATTGTATGGTGATGCATAACACCATCGTGGGAGGATCCTCTATAGGAGGACAGGGCGTATGATCCAGATCTATGGACACCAGCCTCTGCAAAGGGGTGCCTTGACTCTTTTGGGGTACCAGCAAGACTGGAGATCTTGCGGCCAACTCTATTCCCACTTGAGGAGTGGCGCCCCTAAAGGAAATTATAGCCTAGTAGACGACACAGGATTCACAGAAGATTTTGATTAATCGATTTTCTTCTGGGTTTGGTCTGTTTGGGTGGGCACTTTCGGGCTGGAAAACCTCTTCCTAGCTAATTTATCTACTATAGGTTGCCTTCCCTTAGTAACATAATATTTATAAGCATGAACATGTAATGAGTCGGAGGTAATAAGCTTGAGACTATCTATGCAGGATTTCGATTCTTGTTCATAGAAAAGCATCGACAAGTGCTGAAAACCATGTTGTGATCATGATGGGCCCGAGATTCCACAAAGCATCTATTCTAATGGAGGTCGCAGGGACTTCTTGCTGTCTGACTGTAAGCCGGCCTAAGCCCTTCGGTGTAGACTTGGGAAGATATGTTGGTCCCCATCCTGCACTGGTATCCGGACTATTGCTTTTATAGAGGCCAAAATAGTTTCAATGATTTAAAGAATTTGAAAAATTCGAACTTGGAGTGCTACAACGCTAAAAAATGATTATCGTATCGTCATTTTGACTGACGAATTCAGACGATTCGAACTGGACTTATTGGGAGTTTCAGAAACTCATATCCCAGGGGTAGATAACAAAATAGCCTATGTGGTGATATTGAATTTGTTTACTCAGGCAGGAAGGATGGGGTACATAGACAAGGAATAGGGCCTTGAATAGGGAAGCTGCTAAGTCTTGTTTAGGCTGGGAATGTATTAAAAATAGAATGCTAAATGCTGGTGTGGAACCGACTGATGGAGATACTATTGACTAGGATAAATTTTATTTAAAGTTACAGGAATAAATAGGCAGGGTCTCAGGTAGAAATTCGATGTTTCATTAGGCGATTTTAACGCCCAGGTCGTTAGAAATAGGGTTAAATGGTATCCCAGCCTAGGTAAGTTTGAAGTCACAAAAGAAAACAGCATTGGCTAGAGACTGATACAATTTTGTAGGTATAACAATCTAGTTATAACCAATAAGGTGTTGGCCATAAAATGGCCAATAAATTAATGTGGTACTCACGTAATGGTAGGACAGCAAACCTTATTGAGGTTATAGTAAACCGAAGACTGTCGGGATAAAATATATTAGGGTGTATAGGAGTGCTGTTATTGATTTTAAAAGAAAAGACCACCACCTGGTAGTGTCTAGAGTAAATTTAAAGGTGAAATTTCGGAAGGGTAACCTCCCGGAAAATTATGATGCTGGTAGACTCCAGGATGAGAATTTGACAGAATGTTTCAGAAACAGTTGAATGTTGAACTAGCGAGTTTAAAATTTGACAATGTAGAAGTTGGATGGGATTACTTTAGGAAAACATTTTGTGAAGTGGCTGATGATGTCCTGGGAAAGAAAGTTAGTACCCGAGCTAAGAATATTGGTGATAAAGCTTTAATTGAGAGGAAAAGGGGCGTGTATAAGAGTTATCTGAATGATAGATCATATGATAATAAAAGGAATGTAAAAAAAAGTGGAGAAAGCTTTAAAATATGAATTACGGAGATGTAGAGGCCGTGGATAAAATTGTTGAAGATCTGCAAGATCCAGCTAGACGGTATAATAGTAAATATTGCACTGATATATATGAACTAAGTCCAATTGCCTATGCCCTAAATCTAAATGCGTATACCATAAACCTCCAGAGGTTTGGAAGATTGGACAATCTAATTTGGTTCATAAGCCTACCTACAGACCGGTGTCTGACGTTTACATAATTTACATAACTTGTGAAAAACCAGCCCAATGAAAGTTGAAAACATGTTATTTTCTTACATATTTTCTTGTATCACTATAAAGGGCATATATCTTTTACATATTTCCATGAGAACTAGTATTTGACGAAAGTAAAACAGTTCAAAACAGCGATGAAACCTTTTAACTGACAGTGAATAGATATAAAATTATTTAACTGGATATTTCGAACACATTTACAGTGTTCATCATCAGTAGTAAAACTAGTTATCCAGTTAAATAATTTTATATCTATTCACTGTCAATTAAAAGGTTTCATCCCTATTTTGAACTGTTTTACTTTCGTCATGGAAAGGCAGTGTGGTCTTCGAAGTTATCTAACTTGTATTTGCATGTATATGTGAGGCCCTAGCAACCAGCCGTAGCAGCCAGATCCAAAATAAGGCTGGAGTATCATCATTTTCATGGGAATGAGTGTTTATATCAACACTTCTTTTAGAAGGAACTTATGGTCATCCATATCCCAACCTCCAAGGGCTCCAATGCCCCTAACCCAGCTGTTTGTCCCCCCTTTTTTCACTAAATTGTTTTTGAACTTTAATTTTTCAAGCTTTTTTACTTAGAAATTTTTTAAACTTTTTTTCATTTCTTAAACTGACAAGATCTACCACACAGGATCTTGCACTACATTATCAAACTCTCACCTCATATAACGAGAATCCTCTATTGTATCATCGAAACCTTATGTGGTATTATCAAAATCAACACAGACACGCAAAGATAGACACAGTGAAAAGCTAACAGTAGCTCAGACACACAGTCACAGAGAGGGAGAGAGAGAGAGAGAGAGAGAGAGAGAGAGAGAGAGAGAAAAAAGAGACAAAAACACGTATACAAACACACCGAGTCAGACATATAAATTCACCAAGTAAGACACAGAAACATGAAAACATCCTCTCAGACATATAAGCAAGCAAATACCTACGAACACAGAGTCAGACACACACACGCACAAAGATGGACACAGAGACAAGCAAACAGCTGCTCAGACACAAAGGCACAGGGAGACAGAGAGAAAGAGAGAGAAAGAGAGAGAGAGAGAGAGAGAGAGAGAGAGAGAGAGACAGAGAGAGAGAGAGAGAGAGAGAGAGAGAGAGAGAGAGAGAGAGAGAGAGGACTATATCAAATCCAAGAACATTTTTATATAGTCTTTAGACTATTGAAAAACTGGCTATCTCAAAAATTCTTTTGGATAAATTTAGGGAAAAGAAGACATATGGTGGGACTAGTTACCCTCTTATCCCTTTTGACTCTTAAAAAGGACATTGAGACTTCTAGTTTCAAATAGAATGAGCCACAGCCGAAGTTAATGTCACCATCCTTTCCATAAAAACCTTAAATGTTGACAATGGACAACTAATATAAATTATAGCCCTTGCACTGAAGGTCGCGAAGGGGAAATGTCATGCCCAAGGACGCAATTACTCGACTTCTAAATATAACTAACAAAATAGCTAGTCTCAAAATTTTTATTGAATGTGTTTGGAAAGTGAGGGCTAGGGGGGACTGGTTGCCCTCCAATCTTTTTTTACTATTAAAAAGGACACAAGAACTTTCAATTTCTAAACCTACGACCCCCTTTCGACCTATTACCAACCTTTCCATAAACACCTTATATTCCCCCGGGGCAGAACTTACAGTCTTCGCCCAAAGGGTTCTGGTGGGGGGAGGGGGGTTAATCTTCAAAGACATAATTACTAGATGTTTTAACGACGCTGAACAAAATGGCTATCTTAAAATTTTGATTGGATGTATTTGGAGAAATGATGGGCACAGGATAGGCTGATTGCCCTTCAATCGCTTTTGACTACTAGAAACAGAATAGAACTTGCAATTTCCTATTGAATGAGCATCTTTTGAATTTTCTATTAAAAATACTTCTATACGAAATGCCCTTTTCCAAAGAAAAACAAAAAAAAAGAAAACACATTAAAAACAAGAAAAAATATTACAATGTGACCACATCACTCTTTACTTAGGCAATTCCACTGCGCAGTCTATGATCTTTGGACTCATTTTTGGACAAATGGCTCTCTCAAAATTTCTTTCGGATTTATTTCGGGAAAATACGATGCGTGGGGGCAGGTAGCAGCTTTGTACAATTTTGATTCTTAAAAAGGGCACTAGAACCTCCGACTACCAATTTAATTAGCTCCCCTACAAGGTTTATACGGCCACCGTTTCATAAGGAAAACCTTGCATGCCACCACGGCAGAATTTATAACCCTTGCCCTGAGGGCTGTGGAGGGATGTCTTCCTTAAAGACATTTTCTGGAGCTTTCAACTATGCTGAACGAATTAGCTATTTCAAAACGTTGATTGGATATGTTTGGGAAAATGATGGGCGTGGGGAGGGGGAGGGTATATGGTTCCCCTCCAATCACGTTCAGCTATTAAAAAGGGATCATTGCAATCTCCCATCGAATGAGCCATTTTTGAAGTTTCTACGGTAACTCTTCCTATACGAAGTGTGTTGGTCTAAAAAAAAAAAATAATAATAATACATTGTGGTCAACTCGATCTTTACTTAAGTAGCGCTATTGCACTGCCTATGAAAAAAGACCCTAAAACTTTTAATTTTGAAATGAATTATCCCTTTAATGAGTTTCAATGATATTTCTAGCTATTATAGAGCGGCACTGTCTATGCTTAAATGCCCTTCTTAAAGCCTGCATGCATACAGTTTTTTCATTTGGTTGAAATTCCTCCTAAACGTTCTCTAAAAGATTCGCTTTAATACCCTTAGCGTCACGAGTTACAGTAACTGTAGTGGCAGCATTAAAAATATGCACGTACTGCCTTCTGGCTATTTAAAAATCCACCACAACTTACCCTTAAACGTCTGACTTAACAATGTAAGCCGTTCTTGATATTACTTTGCGACCTTTCTAAAAATCCACATGCTCATACTTCGTTTTGATTTAGTTCAGAATTCAACTAAATATTCCTTAGAAGCCTCACCTCAATAGTCTTAGCTTGCGTATTATCATTAGTTGTAGTAGCAATAATAGCAGCATGTACATAGTGCCTTTGGTTTCTTAAACATGGACCTTCCAGGCACACTGAAAGTTTCAACTTAACATGTTCCTGAAGCACTTCTGATACGTCCTCTTGACAACCTGTGTAGGCATAGAGTATTTCAATTTAATTTTTGTACAGTTTCAATAATCCAAAGTTTTCGTCTTAATACCCTTAGTTTTAATAGTAGTAGTAGTAGCAGCAGTAGAATGAAAAGTAGTAGCATTAGCTTTAGTGGTAGTAGTAACAATAAAAATAGTAATAAAAGTAGCAATAGTATTAGTATGAGTAGAAGCAGTAGCATTGGGATGTAAATATTTCTTTTTGGGCAGTTGAACATCCCTCAAACAACCTTAGTTTCAACTTCATACACCATACTGTTCCTAAGATATTGCATTTACACCCGTTTGACAACCTGCATACAGATGGCGTGCTGGATTTAAGTTCACCTACCTCCCCCCCACCCCCCAAAATAATAAACAACAACACCTTACAAATTTCACCTTCATGCCCTTAGGCATAGTTGAAGTAGTAGTCATAGTAGTTTGTATTGCTATTGCTAGTAGTAGTATTAATTGCAATTACGCGCACTTGGGCAACACTAAAGCGCGCGTATATAGTACACCTACGTCATAGGGTTTGCATGTTATGTAATAGTTTCTTTCTTTTAAAAACCTATGAGACCCTGCCAAATGAGGATATCTTTGGGTTTTACTTAATAATTTCTTTGATTCTTTAAACAACATTCAGGACTTCTTTACTCCAAGATTTCTTTGGTTTTACCTAATTGCTTCTTTGATTCTGTTAAAAACCTTCAGGGCCCCCACCAAACCAGGATTTTGTTGGCTATTATGATTACGCCTGAAAAATCAGGATTTCATTTGCTGTTATGATGAAAAACCTAAGGGAGAAACCTATGAGCCCCCGCCAAATCGAAATTTCCTTTTAAAAACCTGCAAGTGTCCCCCCTCAAGTAAGGGCGTGGTCCTTGCATCATCCCAATATTTTCATGCTTTTCTACGATTTCGTGTTAGAAAATAAGGGATTTTCGCCGCCATTTTTGTGGAAAACAGTTAGAGAGGCTATTGATTTTCCTTTGAACAAAGGTTTCCCGTGCTATTTTATTACGTGCACCTGGGTCTTATGCAATACTATACCACATTTCTTTGCTATGTAATTATAAAGTACATCAGATTGTGGCTAGAGGCAAAAATTAACAGTCTAGCTATTTGATTCTCAAATGGTTTTATTAGGTAGTTCATAATCACAATTTAGAATATCAAGATTAAAAATTATATGAAAATTATAGAAAATCTCGTCACTTTGGAAAAATGGTTAATTTTAAATGAGGATTTTCAAAGATTGCCAGTACAGAAGAGAATCTTCACTCACAAAAGGATTAATAGTATCATGAAAAATGAATTTTCAGCTTTGGACTACTGTCTGAGACTTATGTGTCGTGGCTACAAAGCGTTTAGTCAATTTATTGACATACTATTTGAAACAAAACAAAATATATTGCATTTTTGATTGAAGATTAACCAGAGTTTCATTTACTCCCCCCATTTTTCTATTGACCCAATGAGTGATCAGCATCATTGAATTATTATTGAGCACTACCCTAATATTTATTTTAGAATCAATTGTACATTTCAGCCCAAGCAAAATCAATGCCCATCGCTCCATAAATATTACTTTAACAGCATGTTGCTCCATGACTAGCTTGCAACTTGAAACATTTAGATAAAATATGCCAATTCCAAGACAAATCATTGGTTTCAGTCTTTATTTTTTCTTGATTTAATAATCTGTTACCTCATAGCTACTGTTTATAGCCTACAGCTTCCAACATTTCCTTAAAATATGCAAATTGCAAGGCAAATCATTGGTATCAGTCTGATTTTCGTTTCTCAATTTAATATGCTGTTATCCCATGGCTACTGTTTCTAGCTTGCAATTTCAAACATTTCCTTAAAATATGCCAGTTGCAAGAAAAATCATTCGTTTCAGTCTGCATTATTTCGCATCTTGTATTACTACTAGCTATTAAGGTCACTGACTTTAAGAATGTCTTTTAGTCTAGAATTTCAGGAAGAGGATGGGCACCGAAAAATGTTGAACCTAGAAACAATTTCAACTTTTCTTCAAGTCAATAGTCACCAGTGAGAGTATCAAGATTAAACAGGAATAAATAGGACAGACAGAAAATTATAGGAAATTTTCTTACTCAAGAAAAATAGTTAATTTCAAACGATGATTTTCATTATATTATCAGCCAGGTCATTTCAGAGCCAGCAAAATTGATATCCCATCGCTCCATAAATCATACCCCCCCCCCCCCGAATATGCACTATCATGCCAAGGCTAAATGTAATCACCAGTGAAGAAAGTTAAAAATATAATCATTCCTACAAAAATATTTTATTCCACAGTTTTCACTACTCTGTGACAGGTCGAACAGACATTCGTCATCTTCAACACAATGTCCCCCCGGGTACTATCTCACTATATCTTCGGAGGTATATGACAAGTCATCAGTTTCTGTGTAATATTATCTTTTTTTCCTCAACATCTCCCAGTAGAAATGCCTCGTCCTGTTCCGCCAAACTCCAATCCCCCATATATCCTGCTTATACTCCTTGTTTTCCTATAAAACAAGCGAATTTTAGCTTGGATAACATTAATGTGCCATATTTTTTTCTCATGCGCTAAAAAGCCCATCGTAAATACATTGTTAAAGGCGAATTTAAATGAACGAATTCATTTTTAACTGCAAATAAAATAAAGCAAATGAGTGAGTAAATAAATTCTCATTGGAATTTTAAATGCATATACAGTGTACTTTTTTAATAACTTTTTTAATAATATAGTTTTTCTTAATACTTAAACTAATAATAAAGCGTCATTTGGAAAGAAACAGCATTTGTTTTTCATATTTCAATGCATCATGCACCGATTATTGAAAATCTATATAAAAAAAAAATGCTCATAATTTGTGATTATCATAGTTCTTGAAGTAAACTATCGTTATTTCTTTAAAATTAATTTTCAAAAACGGTATAAAATGGACAGTTAACTTTCGATATATAAAAAATGACACTTTTTAATGTTTGTTTGGGTACCACTAGAATAAATACATTCTCATTACAATTTTAAACACATAGAAAGTGTACTATGAGGACGTATTTAAATAATATAATGTTGCATATTGCTTCAAATAATAATAAAGCATGATATAGGAAAGAAACAGAATTCTTTAACATTTTTCGATGCATCATGCACCGATTATTGAAAACATATAAAAAAATGTTATAGTTATAATTCGTATTTATCGAGATTCTTGCTGTAAATTATCGTTAATTTTTTTTTACATATAATTGCGTTTTTACTTACGATAGGAGTGATTCTCAGGACATATTCACCTTGTACGATGGGTAATGAAGGCTCCGTCCCCAGGTCTTGCAAGCTAGGATCAGCTCCTGCATCGCAAACCTTCACTTTCTTAGCGGGGGAAGAAACCCCTTTTTGGCTGGGTTTCTCCTGAAATAGAAATTTAATTTTTAGTATTCCAATCCATTTTTACCCCCATATTAGTGGAGAGTGACAGTCGCTTTTTATTATATAACAGTCTTGTACCTCAAAAGAGCAAAAGTAGCGTTGGGAAGAGACAATATGATCAATGCTCACATTTTCTTGTAAATGCTAAGTACTCGCCTAGTATATATATATATATATATATACTAGCTGTTGGGGTGGCGCTTCGCGCCACCCCAACACCTAGTTGGTGGGGGCGCTTCGCGCCACCCCCAAACCCCCCCGCGCGCGTAAGTCGTTACGCGCCATATTAGTTACGCGCCATTGTAGTTGTGTCCCTATGTCCCACCTGTGAATATATATATATATATATATATATATATATATATATATATATATATATATATATATATATATATATATATATATATATATATATATATATATATATATATATGTTTTTAACTACGTAAAACTTGCGAATATACAACATTCTTTGCTGTCCCATTGTCTGTGCATATAAATAGATTGTCAGGTTTACCGACTCTTGAACATGCAACATATAATGGTCCATGGGAAAACAATCCGTATTCAGATCTATACCTCATGATTCTAATGATTGCCCTTGAGCTTTGTTGATGGTGATTGCTAATCGACCATTCCCTGAGTCGCCATCGTCATTTATATATCCCCCTGTGCACCCCGGCGTCCCCTTTGTAGTTATGTCCCTGTGTCCCGTTCGTCATTTATATTCCCTGTGTCCCGGTCGTCATTTGTGTCCCGGTGTTCCAGTCTGTGATTTCTCTTTGAGTGTCCCGGGCGTCATTTATATTCCTTGTGTCCCGGTGTCCCGGTCGTCATTTATATCCCATTGTAGTTGTGTCCCTGTGTCCCGGTCGTCATTTATATTCCCTGTGTCCCGGTCGTCATTTGTATCCCGGTGTCCCGGTCTGTATATACATTCGTTTTTTAGTTTTGTTTTTCTCCTTTATTTTTTTCCTTTTTTTTTTTTTAGTTTATTTAGATTTTTAGATTTTTTAGTTTTTTTATTAGTTTTTAGTTTTTTTGTAGTTTTTACCATTTTTTTAGTTTTTTTAGTTTTTTTTTTACTTATGTCCTGGTCGTCATTTATACTCCCTGTGTCCCGGTCGTCATTTGTGTCACGGTGCTTTGTTGATTGCTAATTTATATTATATTTATATTTATATTTTTTATATTTATTAATATTTTTTTAGTTTTCTTTTTCTCTTATTTTTCAGTTTTTTCCTTTTTTTTAGTTTTTAATTTTTTAGTTTTTAGTTTTTTTTTGTTTTTTACCTTTTTTTACCTTTTTTTAGTTTTTTTAGTTTTTTTAGTTTTTTAGCTTTTTTAGTTTTTTTATTAGTTCTTAGTTTTTTTTTAGTTTTTGCCTTTTTTTAGTTTTTTCAGTTTTTTTTTAGTTTTTAGTTTTTTACCTTTTTTTAGTTTTTTTTAGTTTTTTAGCTTTTTTAGTTTTTTTTCTTTTTAGTTTTTTTTGTAGTTTTTACCTTTTTTAGTTTTTTTTCTTCTTTTGTATTAGTGTGAAATAATTCAGACGTCATATGCGGACAAACACGACGTCACTCGACAGACAGACAGACAGACATAACCCACAAACAACTTATTTTTATATATATTTATTCATATTTTTTTAGTTTTCTTTTTCTCTTTTATTTTTCAGTTTTTTCCTTTTTTTTAGTTTTTTTCTTTTTTAGTTTTTAGTTTTTTTTAGTTTTTTACCTTTTTTTAGTTTTTTTTAGTTTTTTTAGTTTTTTAGCTTTTTTAGTTTTTTTATTAGTTTTTATTTTTTTTGTAGTTTTTGCCTTTTTTTATTTTTTTCAGTTTTTTTCTAGTTATTAGATTTTTACCTTTTTTTAGTTTTTTTAGTTTTTTACCTTTTTTAGTTTTTTTTCTTTTTAGTTTTTTTGTAGTTTTTACCTTTTTTAGTTTTTTTCTTCTTTTGTATTAGTGTGAAATAATTCAGACGTCATATGCGAACAAACATGACGTCACCTGATCCACAGATCCACACACAGACAACTTATTTTTATATATATAGATATATATATATACTAGCTGTTGGGGTGGCGCTTCGCGCCCCCCCCCCAAGCCCCCCCGCGCGCGTAAGTCGTTACGTGCCATATTAGTTACGCGCCATTGTAGTTGTGTCCCTATGTCCCACCTGTGAATCGACCTTTCCCTGAGTCGCCATCGTCATTTATATATCCCCCTGTGCACCCCGGCGTCCCCTTTGTAGTTATGTCCCTGTGTCCCGGTCGTCGTCATTTATACTCCCTGTGTCCCGGTGCTTTGTTGATTGCTAATCGAACATTCCTTTTGTCCCGGTCGCTTTCTCTTTGAGTGTCGTCATTTATTTAGATTGTTTCTCCTTTATTTTTCAGTTTTTTCCTTTTTTTAGTTTTTTTTCTTTTTTAGTTCTTTTAGTTTTTACCTTTTTTAGTTTTTTTTAGTTTTTTTCTTTTTACTTTTTTTTAGTTTTTATCTTTTTTATTTTTTTTTATTTTTATTCTTAATTTTATTGGTTTTCTTTTTCTCTTCTATTTTTCAGTTTTTTCCTTTTTTTAAGTTTTTTTTTAGTTTTTAGTTTTTTTAGTTTTTTTTTCCTTTTTTTCTTTTTAGTTTTTTATTGGTTTTTACCTTTTTTTAACTTTTTTAGTTTTTTTCGTTTTTTCTTTTTACTTTTTTTTTAGTTTTTATCTTTTTTATTTTTTTTATTTTATTCTTAATTTTATTCATTTATATATCCCCCTGTGCACCCCGGCGTCCCCTTTGTAGTTATGTCCCTGTGTCCCGGTCGTCATCATTTATACTCCCTGTGTCCCGGTGCTTTGTTGATTGCTAATCCAACATTCCTTTTGTTCCGGTCGCTTTCTCTTTGAGTGTCGTCATTTATTTAGATTGTTTCTCCTTTATTTTTCAGTTTTTTTCCTTTTTTTAGTTTTTTTCTTTTTTAGTTCTTTTAGTTTTTACCTTTTTAGTTTTTTTTAGTTTTTTAGATGAAAATTTTTTTTAGTTTTTTTCCTTTTTTTTTTAGTTTTTTATTGGTTTTTACCTTTTTTTTTAGCTTTTTTAGTTTTTTCGTTTTTTCTTTTTACTTTTTTTTTAGTTTTTATCTTTTTTATTTTTTTTTATTTTTATTCTTAATTTTATTAGTTTTCTTTTTCTCTTCTATTTTTCAGTTTTTTCCTTTTTTTAAGTTTTTTTTTAGGTTTTAGTTTTTTTCGTTTTTTTTCCTTTTTTCTTTTTAGTTTTTTTATTGGTTTTTACCTTTTTTTTAGCTTTTTTAGTTTTTTTCGTTTTTTCTTTTTACTTTTTTTTTAGTTTTATCTTTTTTATTTTTTTTATTTTATTCTTAATTTTATTAGTTTTCTTTTTCTCTTCTATTTTTCAGTTTTTTCCTTTTTTTAATTTTTTTTTTAGTTTTTAGTTTTTTTAGTTTTTTAGTTTTTTAGTTTTTTTAGTTTTTTTTTTAGTTTTTAGTTTTTTACCTTCTTTGTGGATCGTCACCTGATCCACAGATCCACAGACAGACAGACAACTTATTTTTATATATTTTTTATTTTTTTTTATTTTATTCTGAATTTTATTAGTTTTCTTTTTCTCTTCTATTTTTCAGTTTTTTCCTTTTTTTAAGTTTTTTTTTAGTTTTTAGTTTTTTTAGTTTTTTAGTTTTTTTAGTTTTTTTAGTTTTTTAGCTTTTTTATTTTTTTTATTAGTTTTTAGTTTTTTTTTTGTAGTTTTTGCCTTTTTTTAAGTTTTTTCAGTTTTTTTTTTAGTTTTAGTTTTTTACCTTTTTTGTGGATCGTCACCTGATCCACAGATCCACAGATCCACAGACAACTTATTTTTATATATATAGATATATATATATATATATATATATATATATATATTATTTTTTTTCATAGGCATGTATTTTGGGGGTGATACCTGACACGGGGATGCCATGGATATTCTGTGGTAGCTACAACGCTTGGCTGGGTAGAGAATTTAAAGTGGCGAAACCCTATATAGGCCAGTGTATTCTCCTGATGAGCCCTTGTGTTGGGTTGTTGCCTCTGAATTATTTGCCTTTATTATTTTTTCTATTGTTTGGTAAATGACGACTTATACTTGTTGACGACATGACTGCCTGTCCATGGATTATTCTTTATGGTTGATTGTGTATGGCTATGCTGTTTGACCTATGTGATTGTATGGATGAGTAGGGTTAAGGCCTCATTCAAGAGGTGGTATATATTAATCACTAATTTAGGAAAACAGTCTTCCTTTTCTCCTTCTGTCTCTCTTTTTTTTCTTTTTTTTTGTGTTTGTGCTGTTGCATTGGTGATTTCTCTTTTCAGGATATATATATATATATATATATATATATATATATATATATATATATATATATATATATATATATATATATATATATATATATATATATATATCTATATATATAAAAATAAGTTGTCTGTGGATGGATGGATGGATGTGTCAGGTGACGTCACCTGAAAAAACTGGATCAGGTGACGTCAAAACTGAAAAAACTAAAAAAAGGCAAAAACTACAAAAAAAAACTAAAAACTACCGGGACACAGGGAATACAAATGACGACCGGGACACAGGGACACAACTACAACGGGGACACCGGGGGAAACAGGGGGATATAAATGACGACCGGGACAAAAAAACTAAAAAGAAAAAAAAACTAAAAACTAATAAAAAAACTAAAAAATCTAAAAATCTAAATAAGCTAAAAAAGAAAAAAAAAGGAAAAAAATAAAGGAGAAAAACAAAACTAAAAACGAATGTATATACAGACCGGGACACCGGGATACAAATGACGACCGGGACACAGGGAATATAAATGACGACCGGGACACAGGGACACAACTACAACGGGGACACCGGAGGAAACAGGGGGATGTAAATGACGACCGGGACACCGGGACAGGGAATGGTCGATTAGCAATCACCATCAACAAAGCTCAAGGGCAATCATTAGAATCATGAGGTATAGATCTGAATACAGATTGTTTTCCCATGGACCATTATATGTTGCATGTTCAAGAGTCGGTAAACCTGACAATCTATTTATATGCAAAGACAATGGGACAGCAAAGAATGTTGTATATTCGCAAGTTTTACGTAGTTAAAACCATATATATATATATCTATCTATATTCAAAAAAAAAACTGAAAAAACTAAAAAAAGGCAAAAACTACAAAAAAAAACTAAAAACTAATAAAAAAAGTAAAAAAGCTAAAAACTAAAAAAACTAAAAAAACTAAAAAAAGGTAAAAAACTAAAAAAAATAAAAAATAAAAAAAAACTAAAAAAAAGGAAAAAACTGAAAAATAAGCTAAAATAAAGGTAAAAACCAATAAAAAACTAAAAAGAAAAAAAGGAAAAAACTAATAAATGACGACACTCAAAGAGAAAGCGACCAGGACAAAAGGAATGTTCGATTAGCAATCAACAAAGCACCGGGACACAGGGAGTATAAATGACGACCAGGACAAAGCACCGGGACATAGGGAGTATAAATGACGACCAGGACATAAGTAAAAAAAAATTAACAAAACTAAAAAGAAGGTAAAAACTACAAAAAAACTAAAAAGAAAAAAAAACTAAAAACTAATAAAAAAACTAAAAAATCTAAAAATCTAAATAAACTAAAAAAGAAAAAAAAAAGGAAAAAAATAAAGGAGAAAAACAAAACTAAAAAACGAATGTATATACAGACCGGTACACCGGGATACAAATGACGACCGGGACACAGGGACACAACTACAACGGGGACACCGGGGGAAACAGGGGGATATAAATGACGACCGGGACAAAAAAACTAAAAAGAAAAAAAAACTAAAACTAATAAAAAAACTAAAAAATCTAAAAATCTAAATAAGCTAAAAAAGAAAAAAAAAGGAAAAAAATAAAGGAGAAAAACAAAACTAAAAAACGAATGTATATACAGACCGGGACACCGGGATACAAATGACGACCGGGACACAGGGAATATAAATGACGACCGGGACACAGGGACACAACTACAACGGGGACACCGGAGGAAACAGGGGGATGTAAATGACGACCGGGACACCGGGACAGGGAATGGTCGATTAGCAATCACCATCAACAAAGCTCAAGGGCAATCATTAGAATCATGAGGTATAGATCTGAATACAGATTGTTTTCCCATGGACCATTATATGTTGCATGTTCAAGAGTCGGTAAACCTGACAATCTATTTATATGCAAAGACAATGGGACAGCAAAGAATGTTGTATATTCGCAAGTTTTACGTAGTTAAAACCATATATATATATATATATCTATATTCACAGGTGGGACATAGGGACACAACTACAATGGCGCGTAACTATTATGGCGCGTACCGACTTACGCGCGCGGGGGGGCTTGGGGGGGGCGCGAAGCGCCCCCACCAACTAGGTGTTGGGGTGGCGCGAAGCGCCACCCCAACAGCTAGTATATATATATATCTATATATATAAAAATAAGTTGTCTGTCTGTGGATGGGTCAGGTGACGTCACCTGAAAAAACTGGATCAGGTGACGTCAAAACTGAAAAAACTAAAAAAAGGCAAAAACTACAAAAAAAAACTAAAAACTAATAAAAAAAATAAAAAAGCTAAAAAACTAAAAAAACTAAAAAAAGGCAAAAACTACAAAAAAAACTAAAAACTAATAAAAAAGCTAAAAAACTAAAAAACTAAAAAAAGGCAAAAACTACAAAAAAAACTAAAAACTAATAAAAAAAATAAAAAAGCTAAAAAACTAAAAAAACTAAAAAAACTAAAAAAAGATAAAAAACTAAAAAAACTAAAAACTAAAAAAAACTAAAAAAAAAGGAAAAAAACTGAAAAATAAGCTAAAATAAAGGTAAAAACCAATAAAAAACTAAAAAAAAACTGAAAAAACTAAAAAAAGGCAAAAACTACAAAAAAAAACTAAAAACTAATAAAAAAAGTAAAAAAGCTAAAAAACTAAAAAAACTAAAAAAACTAAAAAAAGGTAAAAAACTAAAAAAATAAAAAATAAAAAAAAACTAAAAAAAAGGAAAAAACTGAAAAATAAGCTAAAATAAAGGTAAAAACCAATAAAAAACTAAAAAGAAAAAAAGCAAAAAACTAAAAAAAATTTTCATCTAAAAAACTAAAAAAACTAAAAAAGGTAAAAACTAAAAGAAGACCAGGACATAAGTAAAAAAAAAACTATCTATATATATAAAAATAAGTTGTCTGTGGATCTATGGATCGTGGATCAGGTGACGTCACCTGAAAAAACTGGATCAGGTGACGTCAAAACTGAAAAAACTAAAAAAAGGCAAAAACTACAAAAAAAACTAAAAACTAATAAAAAAATAAAAAAGCTAAAAAACTAAAAAAACTAAAAAAAAGGCAAAAACTACAAAAAAAACTAAAAACTAATAAAAAAGCTAAAAAACTAAAAAAACTAAAAAAAAGGCAAAAACTACAAAAAAAACTAAAAACTAATAAAAAAAATAAAAAAGCTAAAAAACTAAAAAAACTAAAAAAACTAAAAAAAGTAAAAAACTAAAAAAACTAAAAACTAAAAAAAACTAAAAAAAAAGGAAAAAACTGAAAAATAAGCTAAAATAAAGGTAAAAACCAATAAAAAACTAAAAAAAAACTGAAAAAACTAAAAAAAGGCAAAAACTACAAAAAAACTAAAAACTAATAAAAAAAGTAAAAAAGCTAAAAAACTAAAAAAACTAAAAAATCTAAAAATCTAAATAAACTAAAAAAGAAAAAAAAAGGAAAAAAATAAAGGAGAAAAACAAAACTAAAAAACGAATGTATATACAGACCGGTACACCGGGATACAAATGACGACCGGGACACAGGGAATATAAATGACGACCGGGACACAGGGACACAACTATAACGGGGACACCGGGGGAAACAGGGGGATATAAATGACGACCGGGACAAAAAATCTAAAAAGAAAAAAAAACTAAAAACTAATAAAAAAACTAAAAAATCTAAAAATCTAAATAAGCTAAAAAAGAAAAAAAAAGGAAAAAAATAAAGGAGAAAAACAAAACTAAAAAACGAATGTATATACAGACCGGGACACCGGGATACAAATGACGACCGGGACACAGGGAATATAAATGACGACCGGGACACAGGGACACAACTACAACGGGGACACCGGGGGAAACAGGGGGATGTAAATGACGACCGGGACACCGGGACAGGGAATGGTCGATTAGCAATCACCATCAACAAAGCTCAAGGGCAATCATTAGAATCATGAGGTATAGATCTGAATATCGATTGTTTTCCCATGGACCATTATATGTTGCATGTTCAAGAGTCGGTAAACCTGACAATCTATTTATATGCAAAGACAATGGGACAGCAAAGAATGTTGTATATTCGCAAGTTTTACGTAGTTAAAACCATATATATATATATATATATATATATATATATATATATATATATATATATATATATATATATATATATATATATATATATATATATATATATATATATATATATATATATATATATATATATATATATATATATATATATATATATATATATATATATATATATATATATATATATATATATATATATATATATCTATATTCACAGGTGGGACATAGGGACACAACTACCATGGCACGTTACTATTATGGCGCGTAACGACTTATGCGCGCGGGGGGGGGCTCGGGGGGGGGGGGGGGGGGGGGGGGGCGAAGCGCCCCCACCAACTAGGTGTTGGGGTGGCGCGATATATATATATATATATATCTATATCTATATATATAAAAATAAGTTGTCTGTGGATGGATGGATGGATGTGTCAGGTGACGTCACCTGAAAAAAACTGGATCAGGTGACGTCAAAACTGAAAAAACTAAAAAAAGGCAAAAACTACAAAAAAAACTAAAAACTAATAAAAAAAATAAAAAAGCTAAAAAACTAAAAAAACTATAAAGGTAAAAACCAATAAAAAACTAAAAAAAAAACTGAAAAAACTAAAAAAAGGCAAAAACTACAAAAAAAAAACTAAAAACTAATAAAAAAAGTAAAAAAGCTAAAAAAACTAAAAAAACTAAAAAAAACTAAAAAAAGGTAAAAAACTAAAAAAAATGAAAGATAAAAAAAAACTAAAAAAAAGGAAAAAACTGAAAAATAAGCTAAAATAAAGGTAAAAACCAATAAAAAACTAAAAAGAAAAAAAGGAAAAAACTAATAAATGACGACACTCAAAGAGAAAGCGACCAGGACAAAAGGAATGTTCGATTAGCAATCAACAAAGCACCGGGACACAGGGAGTATAAATGACGACCAGGACATAAGTAAAAAAAAAAACTATCTATATATATAAAAATAAGTTGTCAAACTAAAAAAAGGCAAAAACTACAAAAAAACTAAAAACTAATAAAAAAAGTAAAAAAGCTAAAAAACTAAAAAAACTAAAAAAACTAAAAAAACTAAAAAAAGGTAAAAAACTAAAAAAAATAAAAAATAAAAAAAAACTAAAAAAAAGGAAAAAACTGAAAAATAAGCTAACATAAAGGTAAAAACCAATAAAAACTAAAAAGAAAAAAAGGAAAAAACTAAAAAAAATTTTCATCTAAAAAACTAAAAAAACTAAAAAAGGTAAAAACTAAAAGAACTAAAAAAGAAAAAAATAAATGACGACACTCAAAGAGAAAGCGACCAGGACAAAAGGAATGTTCGATTAGCAATCAACAAAGCACCGGGACATAGGGAGTATAAATGACGACCAGGACATAAGTAAAAAAAAAATTAACAAAACTAAAAAGAAGGTAAAAACTACAAAAAAACTA
>NC_088880.1:21594850-21616070 GCF_032884065.1 Artemia franciscana | reverse complement strand
CACAGACAATGGGACAGCAAAGAATGTTGTATATTTCGCAAGTTTTTCTCCTTTATTTTTTTCCTTTTTTTTTCTTTTTTAGCTTATTTAGATTTTTAGATTTTTTAGTTTTTTTTATTAGTTTTTAGTTTTTATTTCTTTTTAGTTTTTTGTCCCGGTCGTCATTTATATCCCCCTGTTTCCCCCGGTGTCCCCGTTGTAGTTGTGTCCCTGTGTCCCGGTCGTTATTTATATTCCCTGTGTCCCGGTCGTCATTTGTATCCCGGTGTACCGGTCTGTATATACATTCGTTTTTTAGTTTTGTTTTTCTCCTTTATTTTTTTCCTTTTTTTTTCTTTTTTAGTTTATTTAGATTTTTAGATTTTTTAGTTTTTTTATTAGTTTTTAGTTTTTTTTTCTTTTTAGTTTTTTTGTAGTTTTTACCTTCTTTTTAGTTTTGTTAATTTTTTTTTTACTTGTGTCCTGGTCGTCATTTATACTCCCTGTGTCCCGGTGCTTTGTTGATTGCTAATCGAACATTCCTTTTGTCCTGGTCGCTTTCTCTTTGAGTGTCGTCATTTATTTTTTTCTTTTTTAGTTCTTTTAGTTTTTACCTTTTTCCGGTGCTTTGTTGATTGCTAATCGAACATTCCTTTTGTCCTGGTCGCTTTCTCTTTGAGTGTCGTCATTTATTTTTTTCTTTTTTAGTTCTTTTAGTTTTTACCTTTTTTAGTTTTTTTTTAGTTTTTAGTTTTTTTAGTTTTTTACCTTTTTTTAGTTTTTTTTAGTTTTTTTAGTTTTTTAGCTTTTTTATTTTTTTTATTAGTTTTTAGTTTTTTTGTAGTTTTTGCCTTTTTTTTAGTTTTTTTAGTTTTTTAGCTTTTTTATTAGTTTTTAGTTTTTTTTGTAGTTTTTGCCTTTTTTTAGTTTTTTTAGTTTTTTAGCTTTTTTATTTTTTTTATTAGTTTTTAGTTTTTTTTTGTAGTTTTTGCCTTTTTTAGTTTTTTCAGTTTTGACGTCACCTGATCCAGTTTTTTCAGGTGACGTCACCTGATCCACGATCCACAGATCCACAGACAACTTATTTCTATATATATAGATATTTTTTTTTTTTTACTTATGTCCTGGTCGTCATTTATACTCCCTGTGTCCCGGTGCTTTGTTGATTGCTAATCGAACATTCCTTTTGTCCTGGTCGCTTTCTCTTTGAGTGTCGTCATTTATTAGTTTTTTCCTTTTTTTTTTTAGTTTTTTATTGGTTTTTACCTTTATTTTAGCTTATTTTTCAGTTTTTTCCTTTTTTTTAGTTTTTTTTTATTTTTTATTTTTTTAGTTTTTTACCTTTTTTTAGTTTTTTTAGTTTTTTTAGTTTTTAGCTTTTTTACTTTTTTTATTAGTTTTTAGTTTTTTTTTGTAGTTTTTGCCTTTTTTAGTTTTTTCAGTTTTTTTTTTAGTTTTTTATTGGTTTTTACCTTTATAGTTTTTTTAGTTTTTAGCTTTTTTATTTTTTTTATTAGTTTTTAGTTTTTTTTGTAGTTTTTGCCTTTTTTAGTTTTTTCAGTTTTGACGTCACCTAATCCAGTTTTTTCAGGTGACGTCACCTGACACATCCATCCATCCACAGACAACTTATTTTTATATATATAGATAGATATATATATATATATATATATATATATATATATATATATATATATATATATATATATATATATATATATATATATATATATATAGATATATATATATATATATATATATATATATATATATATATATATATATATATATATATATAGATATATATATATATATATATATATATATATATTTAACTACGTAAA
Source organism: Artemia franciscana (assembly GCF_032884065.1). Classification (NCBI taxonomy): domain Eukaryota; kingdom Metazoa; phylum Arthropoda; class Branchiopoda; order Anostraca; family Artemiidae; genus Artemia; species Artemia franciscana. The sequence continues at coordinate 21,614,247 of NC_088880.1, read as the reverse complement.
ACTTACGAATATATACATTCTTTGCTGTCCCATTGTCTGTCTATATAAATAGATTGTCAGGTTTACCAACTCTTGAACATGCAACATAATAATTGTCCATGGGAAAACAATCTTTATTTAGATCTATACCGCATTTTTCTAACGATTGCCCTTGAGTTTTGTTGATGGTGATTGCTAATCGAACATTCCCTGTGTCCCCATTGTCATTTATATATCCCCCTTTGCCCTCGGCGTCCCCGTTGTAGTTGTGTCCCTGTGTCTTGGTCGTCATTTATATTCCCTGTGTCCCGGTCGTCATTTGTGTCCCGGTATCACAGTCTGTAATTTCTCTTTGAGTGTCCCGGTCGTCATTTATATTCCCTCTGTCTCGGTGTCCCGGTCGTCATTTGTGTCCCGGTGTCCCGATCGTCATTTGTGTCCCGGTGTCCCGGTCTGCAGTGTCATCTTATAATGACGTCATATACAAAGCCTTATATACTTATAATGACGTCAAATGCAAACCCACAAACAAACAAACATACATATATACAACTTATTTTTATATATATAGATATAGTTTCTTTCTTAGTTTTTTTTTTCTTTTTTAGTTTTTTCTTTTCTTAGTTTTTATTATTTTTTAGTTTTTCTTTTTTTTAGTTTCTTCTATTAATTAAATTTTATTCTTCAGTTTGTCGATTTTCATTCTAACATTGACACTTGGAAAAATCTTTACTTGCCAAGTATGCTAAAGCTCAACAATCTATATATATAAAAATAAGTTGTATGTGTCTTATGTCTGTTAAACTATGTCTTATTCATTTCTTTGTTAGTGGCTGGATTTATCAATTTAATATTAAAGTGATAGCCGTCGGCTCCATCCCAAAAAATGATAGGATATTCTAGGGCATCATAGCGTCGATGAGTTTCAGCAATTCTTACCAACTGAGCGTTTCGCTGATGAAGAATAATATCTCGAGGTAAAAAATGATCACTGACCATAGCGATTGCCACTTCGTCGATTGTTGGAGCATTGTATCTTCGCACATGTTGGCCAGGAGGCGCTTTGTCAGCGGAAATAACAATTTTATGTATATCAGTAGGCATCAAATCGATGGCTGTTTTGAAGAGCTGCACAAAATTATTATTTTTGGGGAAAAGATGTGGTAATTGGGAAACGATTGTCCTTTCAACGTCGGGAGAAACTTCGCAATGTGCATTCAATTCAGAAATTCTATGATAAATTTGCCCTTTTACTTTGAAAGTAGGCATAAATTGATCTAGAATTTCAATTTGGGCACCAAACGACGTCATTTGGAAGCATGAGTTGTATTTTCTGATTTTTGATAAAAAAAAAACGCTTAGATTCTGACGTAGTTCCAGTAAGCAAAGTCTTCAATGGCTCTGGGGGTGCAGCCAGTTGAGGAAGTTTAACTTTTCCTTTTGTGCAACATATTCCCATTGTTTCACCATTGAATTTCAAGGCCATGCAGTAGGGACAAATTTTAGACATAGTCCAGATTTGTACACATCTACTATAATCATCGACTCGGCTGTACCTGAATTCCATGCGATAATTTTCACGTTGCTCTTGTGATTCCTCGGCACGCTTTCTTTTGGCATCGTCTCTTGAAGCCGCAAGCCTGTTTTCACGTTGCTCTTGTGATTCCTCGGCATGCCTTCTTTTTTCACTTTCTCTTTTAGTAGCAAGTCTGGTTTCGCGTTGCTCTGGTAGTTCCTCGACACGCCTTCCTTGACGGAAATTGCACATTCCTAATCTGGCATTATCTCTTGAAGCCGCAAGCCTGTTTTCACGTTGCTCTTGTGATTCCTCGGCACGCTTTCTGTTCTTACTACCTCTATCAGCCGCAAGCCTGTTTTCTTGCTGTTCTTGTGATTCCTCGGCACGCTTTCTTTTCTTACTTTCCCTATCAGCAGTAAGTTTCTTGGCATAGACTCTTTGAGCAGCTTCCTCGGCTATTGGCATTGTAGGTTCTTCAGTCATTTTACAATTAAACATTTTTCCGTCCACGATCTTCTTACAATTAAAAATTTGCCTTTGAACGAATTTCTTAAAGACCTTTAATGACGTCATAGTCATAACAAACATGACGACAACTAAATTCATGACGACATGAAGACATGATGACATGACGTCACTCGACAGACATTACAACTGTCGACAGACATTACAACACACTTACAACTTATTTATCTATATCTATACTAGCTGTTGGGGTGGCGCTTCGCGCCACACCAACACCTAGTTGGTGGGGCGCTTCACGCCCCCCCCCCAAGCCCCCCCGCGCGCGTAAGTCGTTACGCGCCATATTAGTTACGCGCCATTGTAGTTGTGTCCCTATGTCCCACCTGTGAATATAGATATATATATATATATATATATATATATATATATATATATATATATATATATATATATATGTTTTTAACTACGTAAAACTTGCGAATATACAACATTCTTTGCTGTCCCATTGTCTGTGCATATAAATAGATTGTCAGGTTTACCGACTCTTGAACATGCAACATATAATGGTCCATGGGAAAACAATCCGTATTCAGATCTATACCTCATGATTCTAATGATTGCCCTTGAGCTTTGTTGATGGTGATTGCTAATCGACCATTCCCTGAGTCGCCATCGTCATTTATGTATCCCCCTGTGCACCCCGGCGTCCCCTTTGTAGTTATGTCCCTGTGTCCCGGTCGTCATTTATATTCCCTGTGTCCCGGTCGTCGTTTGTATCCCGGTGTCCCGGTCTGTATATACATTCGTTTTTTAGTTTTGTTTTTCTCTTTATTTTTTTCCTTTTTTCTTTTTTTTCTTTTTAGTTTAAACTAAAAAAACTAAAAAACTAAAAAAAACTAAAAAAAGGTAAAAAACTAAAAACTAAAAAAAACTGAAAAAACTAAAAAAAGGCAAAAACTAAAAAAAAACTAAAAACTGATAAAAAAACTAAAAAACTAAAAAACTAAAAAAACTAAAAAAACTAAAAAAAGGTAAAAAACAAAAAAAAACTAAAAACTAAAAAAGAAAAAACTAAAAAAAAGGAAAAAACTGAAAAATAAGACAAAAAGAAAACTAAAAAGATATTAATAAATATAAAAAATATAAATATAAAAATAACATAAATTAGCAATCAACAAAGCACCGAGACACAAATGACGACCGGGACACAGGGAGTATAAATGACGACCAGGACATAAGTAAAAAAACTAAAAAAAACTAAAAAATGGTAAAAACTACAAAAAAACTAAAAACTAATAAAAAAACTAAAAATCTAAAAATCTAAATAAACTAAAAAGAAAAAAAAGAAAAAAGGAAAAAAATAAAGGAGAAAAACAAAACTAAAAACGAATGTATATACAGACCGGGACACCGGGATACAAATGACGACCGGGACACAGGGAATATAAATGACGACCGGGACTCAGGGACACAACTACAATGGGACGCCGGGGGGCACAGGGGGATATAAATGACGACCGGGACACCGGGACACAAGGAATATAAATGACGCTCGGGACACTCAAAGAGAAATCACAGACTGGAACACCGGGACACAAATGACGACCGCATATGACGTCTGAATTATTTCACACTAATACAAAAGAAGAAAAAAACTAAAAAAGGTAAAAACTATAAAAAAAAACTAAAAGAAAAAAAAACTAAAAAAGCTAAAAAACAAAAAAAAACTAAAAAAAGGTAAAAATCTAATAACTAAAAAAAAACTGAAAAAAATAAAAAAAGGCAAAAACTACAAAAAAATAAAAACTAATAAAAAAACTAAAAAAGTTAAAAAACTAAAAAAACTAAAAAAAACTAAAAAAAGGTAAAAAACTAAAAAAAACTAAAAACTAAAAAAGAAAAAACTAAAAAAAAGGAAAAACTGAAAAATAAAAGAGAAAAAGAAAACTAAAAAAATATGAATAAATATATATAAAAATAAGTTGTTTGTGGGTTATGTCTGTCTGTCTGTCTGTCGAGTGACGTCGTGTTTGTCCGCATATGACGTCTGAATTATTTCACACTAATACAAAAGAAGAAAAAAAACTAAAAAAGGTAAAAACTACAAAAAAAACTAAAAAGAAAAAAAACTAAAAAAGCTAAAAAACTAAAAAAACTAAAAAAAGGTAAAAAACTAAAAACTAAAAAAAACTGAAAAAACTAAAAAAAGGCAAAAACTAAAAAAAAACTAAAAACTAATAAAAAAAACTAAAAAAGCTAAAAAACTAAAAAAACTAAAAAAACTAAAAAAAGGTAAAAAACAAAAAAAACTAAAAACTAAAAAAGAAAAAGCTAAAAAAAGGAAAAAACTGAAAAATAAGACAAAAAGAAAACTAAAAAAATATTAATAAATATAAAAAATATAAATATAAAAATAACATAAATTAGCAATCAACAAAGCACCGAGACACAAATGACGACCGGGACACAGGGAGTATAAATGACGACCAGGACATAAGTAAAAAAAAAAAACTAAAAAAACTAAAAAAATGGTAAAAACTACAAAAAAACTAAAAACTAATAAAAAAACTAAAAAATCTAAAAATCTAAATAAACTAAAAAAGAAAAAAAAGAAAAAAGGAAAAAAATAAAGGAGAAAAACAAAACTAAAAAACGAATGTATAGACAGACCGGGACACCGGATACAAATGACGACCGGGACACAGGGAATATAAATGACGACCGGGACTCAGGGACACAACTACAATGGGGACGCCGGGGGGCACAGGGGGATATAAATGACGACCGGGACACCGGGACACAAGGAATATAAATGACGCCCGGGACACTCAAAGAGAAATCACAGACTGGAACACCGGGACACAAATGACGACCGGGACACAGGGAATATAAATGACGACCGGGACACAGGGACATAACTACAAAGGGGACGCCAGGGTGCACAGGGGGATATATAAATGACGATGGCGACTCAGGGAATGGTCGATTAGCAATCACCATCAACAAAGCTCAAGGGCCATCATTAGAATCATGAGGTATAGATCTGAATACGGATTGTTTTCCCATGGACCATTATATGTTGCATGTTCAAGAGTCGGTAAACCTGACAATCTATTTATATGCACAGACAATGGGACAGCAAAGAATGTTGTATATTCGCAAGTTTTACGTAGTTAAAAACATATATATATATATATATATATATATATATATATATATATATATATATATATATATATATATATATATATATATATATATATATATATATATATATATATATATATATATATATATATATATATATATATCTATCTATTTTCACAGGTGGGACATAGGGACACAACTACAATGGCGCGTAACTAATATGGCGAATAACGACTTACGCGCGCGGGGGGGCTTGGGGGGGGCGCGAAGCGCCCCCACCAACTAGGTGTTGGGGTGGCGCGAAGCGCCACCCCAACAGCTAGTATATATATATATATATATATATATATATATATATATATATATATATATATATATATATATATATATATATATATATATATATATATATCTATATATCTTTAACTACGTAAAACTTACGAATATATACATTCTTTGCTGTCCCCTTCTTTGTGTAGATTGATATATATATATATATATATATATATATATATATATATATATATATATATATATATATATATATATATATATATATATATATATATATATATATATATATATATATATACATAATATATATATATATATATATATATATATATATATATATATATATATATATATATATATATATATATATATATATATATATATATATATATATATATATATATATATATATATACTATATATATATATATATATATATATATATATATATATATATATATATATATATATATTTTTAACTACGTAAAACTTACGAATATATACATTCTTTGCTGTCCCATTGTCTGTCTATATAAATAGATTGTCAGGTTTACCAACTCTTGAACATGCAACATAATAATTGTCCATGGGAAAACAATCTTTATTTAGATCTATACCGCATTTTTCTAACGATTGCCCTTGAGTTTTGTTGATGGTGATTGCTAATCGAACATTCCCTGTGTCCCCGTTGTCATTTTTATATCCCCCTTTGCCCCCGGCGTCCCCGTTGTAGTTGTGTCCCTGTGTCTTGGTCGTCATTTATATTCCCTGTGTCCCGGTCGTCATTTGTGTCCCGGTATCACAGTCTGTAATTTCTCTTTGAGTGTCCCGGTCGTCATTTATATTCCCTCTGTCTCGGTGTCCCGGTCGTCATTTGTGTCCCGGTGTCCGATCGTCATTTGTGTCCCGGTGTCCCGGTCTGCAGTGGCATCTTATAATGACGTCATATAGAAAGCCTTATATACTTATAATGACGTCAAATGCAAACCCACAAACAAGCAAACATACATATATACAACTTATTTTTATATATATAGATATAGTTTCTTTCTTAGTTTTTTTTTTCTTTTTTAGTTTTTTCTTTTCTTAGTTTTTATTATTTTTTAGTTTTTCTTTTTTTTAGTTTCTTCTATTAATTAAATTTTATTCTTCAGTTTGTCGATTTTCATTCTAACATTGACACTTGGAAAAATCTTTACTTGCCAAGTATGCTAAAGCTCAACAATCTATATATATAAAAATAAGTTTTATGTGTCTTATGTCTGTTACACTATGTCTTATTCATTTCTTTGTTAGTGGCTGGATTTATCAATTTAATATTAAAGTGATAGCCGTCGGCTCCATCCCAAAAAATGATAGGATATTCTAGGGCATCATAGCGTCGATGAGTTTCAGCAATTCTTACCAACTGAGCGTTTCGCTGATGAAGAATAATATCTCGAGGTAAAAAATGATCACTGACCATAGCGATTGCCACTTCGTCGATTGTTGGAGCATTGTATCTTCGCACATGTTGGCCAGGAGGCGCTTTGTCAGCGGAAATAAAAATTTTATGTATATCAGTAGGCATCAAATCGATGGCTGTTTTGAAGAGCTGCACAAAATTATTATTTTTGGGGAAAAGATGTGGTAATTGGGAAACGATTGTCCTTTCAACCTCGGGAGAAACTTCGCAATGTGCATTCAATTCAGAAATTCTATGATAAATTTGCCCTTTTACTTTGAAAGTAGGCATAAATTGATCTAGAATTTCAATTTGGGCACCAAACGACGTCATTTGGAAGCATGAGTTGTATTTTCTGATTTTTGAAAAAAAAAAACGCTTAGATTCTGACGTAGTTCCAGTAAGCAAAGTCTTCAATGGCTCTGGGGGTGCAGCCAGTTGAGGAAGTTTAACTTTTCCTTTTGTGCAACATATTCCCATTGTTTCACCATTGAATTTCAAGGCCTTGCAGTAGGGACAAATTTTAGACATAGTCCAGATTTCTACACATCTACTATAATCATCGACTACTATAATCAATCTTCTTACAATTAAAAATTTGCCTTTGAACGAATTTCTTAAAGACCTTTAATGACGTCATAGTCATAACAAACATGACGACAACTAAATTCATGACGACATGAAGACATGATGACATGACGTCACTCGACAGACATTACAACTGTCGACAGACATTACAACACACTTACAACTTATTTATCTATATCTATACTAGCTGTTGGGGTGGCGCTTCGCGCCACCCCAACACCTAGTTGGTGGGGGCGCTTCGCGCCCCCCCCAAGCCCCCCCGCGCGCGTAAGTCGTTACGCGCCATATTAGTTACGCGCCATTGTAGTTGTGTCCCTATGTCCCACCTGTGAATATAGATATATATATATATATATATATATATATATATATATATATATATATATATATATATATATATATATATATATATATATATATATATATATATATATATATATATATATATATATATATATATATATATATATATATATATATATATATATATATATATATATATATATATATATATATATATATATATATATACTAGCTGTTGGGGTGGTAGTTTTTGTAGTTTTTTTGTAGTTTTTGCCTTTTTTTAGTTTTTTCAGTTTTGACGTCACCTGATCCAGTTTTTTCAGGTGACGTCACCTGATCCATCCATCCATCCACAGACAGACAACTTATTTTTATATAGATAGATATATATATATATATATATATATATATATATATATATATATATATATATATATATATATCTATATATATATAAAAATAAGTTGTCTGTCTGTGGATGGATGGATGGATGTGTCAGGTGACGTCACCTGAAAAAACTGGATTAGGTGACGTCAAAACTGAAAAAACTAAAAAAAGGCAAAAACTACAAAAAAAAACTAAAAACTAATAAAAAAAATAAAAAAGCTAAAAAACTAAAAAAACTATAAAGGTAAAAACCAATAAAAAACTAAAAAAAAAACTGAAAAAACTAAAAAAAGGCAAAAACTACAAAAAAAAAACTAAAAACTAATAAAAAAAGTAAAAAAGCTAAAAAACTAAAAAAACTAAAAAAACTAAAAAAAGGTAAAAAACTAAAAAAAATAAAAATAAAAAAAACTAAAAAAAAAGGAAAAAACTGAAAAATAAGCTAAAATAAAGGTAAAAACCAATAAAAAACTAAAAAAAAAAAGGAAAAAACTAATAAATGACGACACTCAAAGAGAAAGCGACCAGGACAAAAGGAATGTTCGATTAGCAATCAACAAAGCACCGGGACACAGGGAGTATAAATGACGACCAGGACATAAGTAAAAAAAAAAAAACTATCTATATATATAAAAATAAGTTGTCTGTGGATCTGTGGATCGTGGATCAGGTGACGTCACCTGAAAAAACTGGATCAGGTGACGTCAAAACTGAAAAAACTAAAAAAAGGCAAAAACTACAAAAAAAACTAAAAACTAATAAAAAAAATAAAAAAGCTAAAAAACTAAAAAAACTAAAAAAAGGCAAAAACTACAAAAAAAACTAAAAACTAATAAAAAAGCTAAAAAACTAAAAAAACTAAAAAAAAGGCAAAAACTACAAAAAAAACTAAAAACTAATAAAAAAAATAAAAAAGCTAAAAAACTAAAAAAACTAAAAAAACTAAAAAAAGGTAAAAAACTAAAAAAACTAAAAACTAAAAAAAAACTAAAAAAGGTAAAAACTAAAAGAACTAAAAAAGAAAAAAATAAATGACGACACTCAAAGAGAAAGCGACCAGGACAAAAGGAATGTTCGATTAGCAATCAACAAAGCACCGGGACACAGGGAGTATAAATGACGACCAGGACACAAGTAAAAAAAAAAAATTAACAAAACTAAAAAGAAGGTAAAAACTACAAAAAAACTAAAAAGAAAAAAAAACTAAAAACTAATAAAAAAACTAAAAAATCTAAAAATCTAAATAAACTAAAAAGAAAAAAAAAGGAAAAAAATAAAGGAGAAAAACAAAACTAAAAAACGAATGTATATACAGACCGGTACACCGGGATACAAATGACGACCGGGACACAGGGAATATAAATAACGACCGGGACACAGGGACACAACTACAACGGGGACACCGGGGGAAACAGGGGGATATAAATGACGACCGGGACAAAAAAACTAAAAAGAAATAAAAACTAAAAACTAATAAAAAAAACTAAAAAATCTAAAAATCTAAATAAGCTAAAAAAGAAAAAAAAAGGAAAAAAATAAAGGAGAAAAACAAAACTAAAAAACGAATGTATATACAGACCGGGACACCGGGATACAAATGATGACCGGGACCCGGGACACAGGGAATATAAATGACGACCGGGACACAGGGACACAACTACAACGGGACACCGGGGGAAACAGGGGGATGTAAATGACGATCGGGACACCGGGACAGGGAATGGTCGATTAGCAATCACCATCAACAAAGCTCAAGGGCAATCATTAGAATCATGAGGTATAGATCTGAATACAGATTGTTTTCCCATGGACCATTATATGTTGCATGTTCAAGAGTCGGTAAACCTGACAATCTATTATATGCAAAGACAATGGGACAGCAAAGAATGTTGTATATTCGCAAGTTTTACGTAGTTAAAACCATATATATATATATATATATCTATATTCACAGGTGGGACATAGGGACACAACTACAATGGCGCGTAACTATTATGGCGCGTAACGACTTACGCGCGCGGGGGGGCTTGGGGGGGGCGCGAAGCGCCCCCACCAACTAGGTGTTGGGGTGGCGCGAAGCGCCACCCCAACAGCTAGTATATATATATATATATATGTATATATATATATATATATATATATATATATATATATATGTATATATATATATATATGTTTTTAACTACGTAAAACTTGCGAATATAAAACATTCTTTGCTGTCCCATTGTCTGTGCATATAAATAGATTGTCAGGTTTACCGACTCTTGAACATGAAACGTATAATGGTCCATGGGAAAACAATCCGTATTCAGATCTATACCTTATGATTCTAATGATTGCCCTTGAGCTTTGTTGATGGTGATTGCTAATCGACCATTCCCTGAGTCGCCATCGTCATTTATATATCCCCCCGTTCACCCCGGCGTCCCCTTTGTAGTTATGTCCCTGTGTCCCGGTCGTCATTTATATTCCCTGTGTCCCGGTCGTCATTTGTGTCCCGGTGATCCAGTCTGTGATTTCTCTTTGAGTGTCCCGGGCGTCATTTATATTCCTTGTGTCCCGGTGTCCCGGTCGTCATTTATATCCCCCTGTGCCCCCCGGCGTCCCCATTGTAGTTGTGTCCCTGTGTCCCGGTCGTCATTTATATTCCCTGTGTCCCGGTCGTCATTTGTATCCCGGTGTCCCGGTCTGTATATACATTCGTTTTTTAGTTTTGTTTTTCTCCTTTATTTTTTTCCTTTTTTCTTTTTTTTCTTTTTTAGTTTATTTAGATTTTTAGATTTTTTAGTTTTTTATTAGTTTTTAGTTTTTTGGTAGTTTTTACCATTTTTTTAGTTTTTTTAGTTTTTTTTTTTTTACTTATGTCCTGGTCGTCATTTATACTCCCTGTGTCCCGGTCGTCATTTGTGTCTCGGTGCTTTGTTGATTGCTAATTTATATTATATTTATATTATATTTTTTATATTTATTAATATTTTTTTAGTTTTCTTTTTCTCTTATTTTTCAGTTTTTCCTTTTTTTTAGTTTTTTCTTTTTTAGTTTTTAGTTTTTTTTTTGTTTTTTACCTTTTTTTAGTTTTTTTAGTTTTTTTAGTTTTTTAGCTTTTTTAGTTTTTTATTAGTTTTTAGTTTTTTTTTTAGTTTTTGCCTTTTTTTGGTTTTTTCAGTTTTTTTTAGTTTTTAGTTTTTTACCTTTTTTTAGTTTTTTTTTAGTTTTTTAGCTTTTTTAGTTTTTTTTCTTTTTAGTTTTTTTTGTAGTTTTTACCTTTTTTAGTTTTTTTTCTTCTTTTGTATTAGTGTGAAATAATTCAGACGTCTTATGCGGACAAACACGACGTCACTCGACAGACAGACAGACAGACATAACCCACAAACAACTTATTTTTATATATATTTATTCATATTTTTTTAATTTTCTTTTTCTCTTTTATTTTTCAGTTTTTTCCTTTTTTTTAGTTTTTTTTAGTTTTTTACCTTTTTTTAGTTTTTTTTTAGTTTTTTTAGTTTTTTTGCTTTTTTAGTTTTTTTATTTGTTTTTATTTTTTTTGTAGTTTTTGCCTTTTTTATTTTTTTCAGTTTTTTTTTAGTTATTAGATTTTTACCTTTTTTTAGTTTTTTTTAGTTTTTTAGCTTTTTTAGTTTTTTTTCTTTTTAGTTTTTTTTGTAGTTTTTACCTTTTTTAGTTTTTTTCTTCTTTTGTATTAGTGTGAAATAATTCAGACGTCATATGCGAACAAACATGACGTCACCTGATCCATCCACAGATCCACACACAGACAACTTATTTTTATATATTCAGGCGGATATATAGCAAACGTTCTGATTCAATTTTAGCATACATATCAACCATAAATTGGTGAAACAATTCACGGCATTTTAAAATATAATTTTCTTCATCCTGCCGAATCATTAGTCTATAGGAATAATAATGCATTGCACTGCATTTCTTATTCATTTCTTTGTTAGTGGCTGGATTCATCAATTTAATATTAAAGTGATAGCCGTCGGCTCCATCCCAAAAAATGATAGGATATTGTAGGGCATCGTAGCATCGATGAGTTTCAGCAATTCTTAACAACTGAGCGTTTCGCTTATGTAGAATAATATCTCGAGGTAAAAACTGATCACCGACCATAACGATTGCCACTTCGTCGATAGTCGGAGCATTGTATCTACGCACATGTTGGCCAGGAGGCGTTTTGTCAGCGGAAATAACAATTTTATGAGTATCAGTAGGCATCAAATCGATGGCTGTTTTGAACAGACGCACTAACTTATTATTTTCGTGGTTTTAGTTTTTTTTAGTTTTTTACCTTTTTTTAGTTTTTGTTAGTTTTTTTAGTTTTTTAGCTTTTTAGTTTTTTTATTAGTTTTTATTTCTTTTGTAGTTTTTGCCTTTTTTTATTTTTTTCAGTTTTTTTTTAGTTATTAGATTTTTACCTTTTTTTAGTTTTTTTTTAGTTTTTTAGCTTTTTTAGTTTTTTTTTCTTTTTAGTTTTTTTTGTAGTTTTTACCTTTTTTAGTTTTTTTCTTCTTTTGTATTAGTGTGAAATAATTCAGACGTCATATGCGGACAAACATGACGTCACCTGATCCATCCACAGATCCACACACAGACAACTTATTTTTATATATATAAGCAATTTTATATATATTATTTTTAACAATTTTATGAGTATCAGTAGGCATCAAATCGATTTCTGTTTTGAACAGACGCACTAACTTATTATTTTCGTGGTTTTAGTTTTTTTAGTTTTTTACCTTTTTTTAGTTTTTTTTAGTTTTTTAGTTTTTTAGCTTTTTTAGTTTTTTTATTAGTTTTTATTTCTTTTGTAGTTTTTGCCTTTTTTATTTTTTTCAGTTTTTTTTTAGTTATTAGATTTTTACCTTTTTTTAGTTTTTTTTAGTTTTTTAGCTTTTTTAGTTTTTTTTTCTTTTTAGTTTTTTTTTGTAGTTTTTACCTTTTTTAGTTTTTTTCTTCTTTTGTATTAGTGTGAAATAATTCAGACGTCATATGCGGACAAACATGACGTCACCTGATCCATCCACAGATCCACACACAGACAACTTATTTTTATATATATAGATAGATGTATATTTTTAACTATGTAAAACATGCGAATATACAGCATTCTTGGTTGTTCCATTGTCTGTGCATATAAATAGATTGTCAGGTTTACCGACTCTTGAACATGCAACATATAATTGTCCATGGGAAAAACAATCTGTATTCAGATCTATACCTCATTATTCTAATGATTGCCCTTGAGCTTTGTTGATGGTGATTGCTAATCAAAAATTCCCTGTGTCCCCGTCGTCATTTATATGTCCCCCTGTGCCCCCCGGCGTCCCTGTTGTAGTTGTTTCCCTGTGTCCCGGTCGTCATTTGTGTCCCGGTGTCCCGGTCTGTAATTTCTCTTTGAGTGTCGCGGTCGTCATTTTTATTCCCTGTGTCCCGATGTCTCAGTCGTCATTTTTGTCCCGGTCGCCATTTGTGTTCCGGTGTCCCGGTCTGTAATTTCTCTTTGAGTGTCCTGGTCGTCATTTATATTCCCTGTGTCCCGGTCGTCATTTGTGTCCCGATGTCCCGGTCTGTAATTTCGTCAGTCGACAAACATGACGTCAGTCGAAACACAAACATGACATCACTCGACACACAGACCCACAGACAAACTCTTGAACATGCAACATAATAATTGTCCATGGGAAAACAATCCGTATTCAGATCTATACCGCATTTTTCTAACGATTGCACTTGAGCTTTGTTGATGGTGATTGCTAATCGAACATTCCCTATATCCCTGTCGTCATTTATAGATCCCCCTGTGCCCCCGGCGTCCCCGTTGTAGTTGTGTCCCTGTGTCCTGGTCGTCATTTGTGTCCCGGTATCCCAGTCTGTAATCTCTCTTTGAGTTTCCCGGTCGTCATTTATATTCCCTCTGTCCCGGTGTCCCGGTCGTCATTTGTGTCCCGTGCTGTAATTTCTCTTTGAGTGTCCCGGTCGTCATTTATATTCCCTGTGTCCCGGTCGTCATTTGTGTCCCAGTGTCCCGGTTCTAACATTGACACTTGGAACAATCTTTACGTGCCAAGCATGCTAAAGCTCCAACAATTTATAATAAACCTCAAAATTTTGGGTATCTGTTTTAAGGTTTTCACGTTTTTTCTTTTTAGGTTTTTTCTTTTTTTCTTTTTTTTTATTTTTTAGTTTTTTTTTTATTTCAAGTTGTTTTTTTTAGTTTTTTCTTTTTAGTTTTTTTTTTAGTTTTTTACTATTTTTCTTTTTTCAGTTTTCTTTTTATTCTTTATTTTTCAGATGTAAATACATATTGCCGAACCTTTGTTTTTTTACTAAAATCTGGTAGGCATTGATGACCTTATCCAAGTCAAAATCCCAAACCCAATCATCATCGCTATCATTTTCAGTTTCGATACGTTTTGACTCTCGCTGTCCAGGTGGATTTTCTCATCTAACTGCGTGGTTTTGCGTTCTTTAGCCGCAAGCCTTTTGGCATTAACCCTTTGAGCAGATTCCTTGGCTGTTTCTTCCGCCATTTTAAGATCTATACTAAAAATTCCTCTTCACGTGCCAAGCCTGCTAAAGCTCAAAAATTTATAATAAACCTCAAATTTTAGGTATCTGTTTTAAGGTTTCCGAATTACTTTAATCTATTGTTAAAATATTTCGAAATATTTATGCAATTCCCAGTTTTTACATTTTAGTTTGTTTTCTTTTATATATATAGAAGATATGATCTGGCGTAACGGACAGACAACTTATTTTTATATATATATAGATATATATATGTTTTTAACTACGTAAAACTTGCGAATATACAACATTCTTTGCTGTCCCATTGTCTGTGCATATAAATAGATTGTCAGGTTTACCGACTCTTGAACATGCAACATATAATGGTCCATGGGAAAACAATCCGTATTCAGATCTATACCTCATGATTCTAATGATTGCCCTTGAGCTTTGTTGATGGTGATTGCTAATCGACCATTCCCTGAGTCGCCATCGTCATTTATATATCCCCCTGTGCACTCCGGCGTCCCCTTTGTAGTTATGTCCCTGTGTCCCGGTCGTCATTTATATTCCCTGTGTCCCGGTCGTCATTTGTGTCCCGGTGTTCCAGTCTGTGATTTCTCTTTGAGTGTCCAGGGCGTCATTTATATTCCTTGTGTCCCGGTGTCCCGGTCGTCATTTATATCCCCCTGTGCCCCCCGGCGTCCCCATTGTAGTTGTGTCCCTGTGTCCCGGTCGTCATTTATATTCCCTGTGTCCCGGTCGTCATTTGTATCCCGGTGTCCCGGTCTGTATATACATTCGTTTTTTAGTTTTGTTTTTCTCCTTTATTTTTTTCCTTTTTTCTTTTTTTTTCTTTTTTAGTTTATTTAGATTTTTAGATTTTTTAGTTTTTTTATTAGTTTTTAGTTTTTTTGTAGTTTTTACCATTTTTTAGTTTTTTTAGTTTTTTTTTTTACTTATGTCCTGGTTGTCATTTATACTCCCTGTGTCCCGGTCGTCATTTGTGTCTCGGTGCTTTGTTGATTGCTAATTTATATTATATTTATATTTATATTTTTTATATTTATTAATATTTTTTTAGTTTTCTTTTTCTCTTATTTTTCAGTTTTTTCCTTTTTTTTAGTTTTTTCTTTTTTAGTTTTTAGTTTTTTTTTGTTTTTTACCTTTTTTTAGTTTTTTTAGTTTTTTTAGTTTTTTAGCTTTTTTAGTTTTTTTATTAGTTTTTAGTTTTTTTTTAGTTTTTGCCTTTTTTTAGTTTTTTCAGTTTTTTTTAGTTTTTAGTTTTTTACCTTTTTTAGTTTTTTTTAGTTTTTTAGCTTTTTTAGTTTTTTTTCTTTTTAGTTTTTTTTGTAGTTTTTACCTTTTTTAGTTTTTTTTCTTCTTTTGTATTAGTGTGAAATAATTCAGACGTCATATGCGGACAAACACGACGTCACTCGACAGACAGACAGACAGACATAACCCACAAACAACTTATTTTTTCATGTTTCGGCTGACGTCATGAAATTAGTTGCCATCATTTTTGTTATGACGATGCTTAGTATATTGTAAAACACATTAATTTGGTTAATAATATACCATTTAAAACACCAAAATGAACATGCTGGAGTAGTCACTCGGTGAGAGAGGGTGTCAGAACGGAGAATGAAGGTCCCAGGTTCAAATCCTGGTTAGGCTAAAAAAGGTAAAAAACTAAAAACTAAACAAAAAACTGAAAAAACTAAAAAAAGGCAAAAACTACAAAAAAAACTAAAAAAGCTAAAAAAAAAGGTAAAAACCAATAAAAAACTAAAAAGAAAAAAAGGAAAAAAACTAAAAAAAAATTTCATCTAAAAAACTAAAAAAAACTAAAAAAAGGTTAGAACTAAAAAAGAAAAAAATAAATGACGACACTCAAAGAGAAAGCGACCGGGACAAAAGGAATGTTCGATTAGCAATCAACAAAGCACCGGGACACAGGGAGTATAAATGACGACCAGGACATAAGTAAAAAAAAAAACTAAAAAAACTAAAAAGAAGGTAAAAACTACGAAAAAACTAAAAAGAAAAAAAAACAAAAACTAATAAAAAAACTAAAAATCTAAAAATCTAAATAAACTAAAAAAGAAAAAAAATAAAAAAGGAAAAAAATAAAGGAGAAAAACAAAACTAAAAAACGAATGTATATACAGACCGGGACACCGGGATACAAATGACGACCGAGACACAGGGAATATAAATGACCATACATAAGCCATAATGACCAGGACATAAGAAAAAATATAAATGACGACCGGGACACAGGGACACAACTACAACGGGGACGCCGGGGGGCACAGGGGGATATAAATGACGATCAGGACACCGGGACAGGGATTGGTCGATTAGCAATCACCATCAACAAAGCTCAAGGGCAATCATTAGAATCATGAGGTATAGATCTGAATACGGATTGTTTTCCCATGGACCATTATATGTTGCATGTTCAAGAGTCGGTAAACCTGACAATCTATTTATATGCACAGACAATGGGACAGCAAAGAATGTTGTATATTCGCAAGTTTTACTTAGTTAAAAACATATATATAATATATCTATCTATATTCACAGGTGGGACATAGGGACACAACTACAATGGCGCGTAACTAATATGGCGCGTAACGACTTACGCGCGCGGGGGGGCTTGGGGGGGGGGGGCGAAGCGCCCCCACCAACTAGGTGTTGGGGTGGCGCGAAGCGCCACCCCAACAGCTAGTAGATATATAAAAATAAGTTGTCTGTGTGTGGATCTGTGGATCAGGTGACGTCATGTTTGTTCGCATATGACGTCTGAATTATTTCACACTAATACAAAAGAAGAAAAAAACTAAAAAAGGTAAAAACTACAAATAAATCTAAAAAGAAAAAAAAACTAAAAAAGCTAAAAAACTAAAAAAAAATAAAAAAATGTAAAAATCTAATAACTAAAAAAAAACTGAAAAAATAAAAAAAGGCAAAAACTACAAAAAAAATAAAAACTAATAAAAAACTAAAAAAGCTAAAAAACTAAAAAAACTAAAAAAAACTAAAAAAAAGGTAAAAAACTAAAAAAAACTAAAAACTAAAAAAGAAAAAAACTAAAAAAAAGGAAAAAAACTGAAAAATAAAAGAGAAAGAGAAAACTAAAAAAATATGAATAAATATATATAAAAATAAGTTGTTTGTGGGTTATGTCTGTCTGTCTGTCTGTCGAGTGACGTCGTGTTTGTCCGCATATGACGTCTGAATTATTTCACACTAATACAAAAGAAGAAAAAAAACTAAAAAAGGTAAAAACTACAAAAAAAACTAAAAAGAAAAAAAACTAAAAAAGCTAAATAACTAAAAAAAACTAAAAAAGGTAAAAAACTAAAAACTAAAAAAAAACTGAAAAAACTAAAAAAGGCAAAAACTAAAAAAAAAAAAACTAATAAAAAAACTAAAAAAGCTAAAAAACTAAAAAAACTAAAAAAACTAAAAAAAGGTAAAAAACAAAAAAAAACTAAAAACTAAAAAAGAAAAAACTAAAAAAAAGGAAAAACTGAAAAATAAGAGAAAAAGAAAACTAAAAAAATATTAATAAATATACAAAATATAAATATAAATATAATATAAATTAGCAATCAACAAAGCACCGAGACACAAATGACGACCGGGACACAGGGAGTATTAATGACGACCAGGACATAAGTAAAAAAAAAAACTAAAAAAACTAAAAAAATGGTAAAAACTACAAAAGAACTAAAAACTAATAAAAAAACTAAAAAATCTAAAAATCTAAGTAAACTAAAAAAGAAAAAAAAGAAAAAAGGAAAAAAATAAAGGAGAAAAACAAAACTAAAAAACGAATGTATATACAGACCGGGACACCGGGATACAAATGACGACCGGGACACAGGGAATATAAATGACGACCGGGACACAGGGACACAACTACAATGGGGACGCCGGGGGCACAGGGGGATATAAATGACGACCGGGACACCGGGACACAAGGAATATAAATGACGCCCGGGACACTCAAAGAGAAATCACAGACTGGAACACCGGGACACAAATGACGACCGGGACACAGGGAATATAAATGACGACCGGGACACAGGGACATAACTACAAAGGGGACGCCGGGGTGCACAGGGGGATATATAAATGACGATGGCGACTCAGGGAATGGTCGATTAGCAATCACCATCAACAAAGCTCAAGGGCAATCATTAGAATCATGAGGTATAGATCTAAATACGGATTGTTTTCCCATGGACCATTATATGTTGCATGTTCAAGAGTCGGTAAACCTGACAATCTATTTATATGCACAGACAATGGGACAGCAAAGAATGTTGTATATTCGCAAGTTTTACGTAGTTAAAAACATATATATATATATTATATATATATATATATATATATATATATATATATATATATATATATATATATATATATATATATATATATATATATATATATATATATCTATATTCACAGGTGGGACATAGGGATACAACTACAATGGCGCGTAACTAATATGGTGCGTAACGACTTACGCGCGCGGGGGGGCTTGAGGGGGCGCGAAGCGCCCCCACCAACTAGGTGTTGGGGTGGCGCGAAGCGCCACCCCAACAGCTAGTCTATATATATAAAAATAAGTTGTCTGTCTGTCTGTGGATCTGTGGATCAGGTGACGTCATGTTTCGGCTGACGTCATGAAATTAGTTGCCGTCATTTTTGCTTTGAAGG
>NC_088880.1:21563386-21594750 GCF_032884065.1 Artemia franciscana | reverse complement strand
GATAGAAAGAGAAAGGAAGACTGTTTTCCTACTTTAGTAATTAATATTGATTAGTACTTGAATGGGGCCTTAATCCTACTCATCCCTCCAATTACATGGGTCAAACAGCATAGCCATACACAATCAACCATAAAGAATTATCCCATGGACAGGCAGTCGTGTTGTAAGTAAGTATAAGTCGTCATTTACCAAATATTTAAGACAATAAAAAAGACAAATAACTCATAACATATATATATATATATATATATATATATATATATATATATATATATATATATTGACAGGGATTTCCAAGGGTGAGGCTGTTCTTATTCCTCGCATTCCCTTGATTCCAACTGATCTGTCTTTTCAATTTAAAAGATTGCAATTCCCAATTCGATTAGCATTTGCAATCACCATCAACTAACTCAAAGGCAATCATTGGAAAAATGTGGTATAGATCATTGAAAAATGTGGTATAGAATCATTGGAAAAATGTGGTATAGATCTTCATACGGATTGATTTTCAAATTGAAAATTATATGTCGGATGTTTTAGAGTCGGTAAACCGGATGATCTATTTATATGCACAGACAATGGGACTGCGAAGAATTTTGCATATCCACAAGTTTTATGCAGATAAAAAATAACACCCTGCTTACTTGTTGCTTTAGGGGGGGGGGGGGGGTTAGGCTTGTGGCTCAGAGAGAAATTACCAAAAAAAGCGTGTCGATGTATTACAAGAGCAACGCCAAACCCGGCTTGCGGCTGAAAGAGAAAGTAAAAAAAAGAATGCGTGTCGAGGATTTACCAGAGTATAACAGAGGAATTACCAGTTGTATATTTGCAAGTTTTACGCAGTTAAAATTTAGCACCTTGAATACGTGTTGCTGGGGCTCGTTCCGGAAAAAAAAAACTAAAAAGTAAAGAAGAAAAATAAAATAAAGAAAGAAGTAAAAAACTATAAAAAAACTATAAAAGGTAAACAACTAAATAAAACTAAAAAGAAAAAACTAAAAAAAAGCACTAAAAAACTAAAAAAAGAAAAAACTAAAATTGAAAAAAGATTAAAATTAAAAAAACAAGGGATTACAAGAATTCAAAAACCTTCAAATAGAAAATTAAAACTTTGAAGCTTAGTCCCCAGCTAGTATATATATATATATATATATATATATATATATATATATATATATATATATATATATATATATATATATCGCGCCACCCCAACGCCTAGTTGGTGTGGGCGCTTCGCCCCCCCCCCCCAAGCCCCCGCGCGCGCGTAATTTGTTACGCGTCTTATTAGTTACGCGCCATTGTAGTTGTGTCCCTGTGTCCCACCTGTGAATATAGATAGATGTATATATGTTTTTAACTACGTAAAACTTGCGAATATACAACATTCTTCGCTGTCCCATTGTCTGTGCATATAAACAAATTTTCAGGTTTACCGACTCTTGAACATACAACATATAATTGTCCATGGGAAAATATATATCCCCCTGTGCCCCCCGGTGTCCCCGTTGTAGTTGTGTCCCTTTGTCCCGGTCGTCATTTGTATTCCCTGTGTCCCGGTCGTCATTTGTGTCCTGGTGTCCCGGTCTGTAATTTCTCTTCGAACATTCCCTGTGTCCCGGTCGTCACTTATATATCCCCCCCTGTGCCCCCGGCGTCCCCGTTGTAGTTGTGCCCCTGTGTCCCGGTCGTCATTTATATTCCCTGTGTCCCGGTCGTTATTTGTGTCCCGGTGTTCCAGTCTGTAATTTCTCTTTGAGTGTCCAGGTCGTCATTTGTGTCCCGCTGTCCCGGTCTGTAATTTCATCAGTTGACAAACATGACGTCAGTATATATATATATATATATATATATATATATATATATATATATATATATATATATACATATATATAGTCTATAATCGACACATTCTTGCACTGTGAAAATGAACTGCTGGTTCGGAGATTTTGATCTTTGTGAAGCAGCACATGGATTTACTTCCACTTCTCTCATTATCTTGTAACCTATAACACGATTTTGGTTGTTACAATATTTCTTACAAGAGATCCAGAGATTAGGAGTGTGCTCATTATTATAAGAATAATACGAGGGGCTCTTTAATAGCTTTATCGGGGTTTAAAAATTTCATCGACGTTCTTCTTCTAACTTAATTTGTCTTTCCTCTTCATTTTCATTTTTGACTCGTTCTGATACTCACTGTTACATGTCTTCTAACCACACAATTTCTATGTTCTTCACTTTCATTTTGATTTTTTTCTAATTCTGAGGAAATATGAAACTAAATTAAATAATACTATTTGTGTCAGAATTAAAAATTGTTGAAAAACATATGCTGGCATACAAATAGTAAGTCAAATTCTGGTTTCTTCTAGGAAGAAAAGGATATAAAACATCATTTGCTTGTCAAATAAATCGAACAAAAATTAAACAAGGTAAGTTTTCAAAGAACAATAATAAGCTACATTAAACAAAAGATGAACAGAAATAAAGTCAAGTTTTTTACAAGTGGGGTTTACAATAAAATAAAATTTCGAAGGGGTTTACAATAAAATCAAAGTACATAGTATTTACATGTTGAATATAAAGATGACGAAGAAGCAATATCTCAGGAATAGCGGAGAGCATGAGGTGGAAGCTTTCAGACAACGTTGAGCTGTACCAGGAGGGTATCTACTCTCATGTTTATTACAGCTCTTTACTTTTCTTTTGAAAAATTCTTTTTCTGAGAAATTTTTTAATTAATTGTCGTTCGTTTTCATTGTGAAAGTTTGGCTTTTGGCTAATACAATGAATATATTCCCATTTTTCGTGGCTCTAGCACGAAAATTAAAATATCTGAATTATAGCTTAATTAATTGCTCTTGATTTGTTTCAGACCCCCAACATTCCTGAACATTCTTGTTTACTGTACTCAAAACTAACACAATCTATATTAACATATGCTATCCTCTTAATAATCCTTTTCTTGTGTTTCAGGAAATGAAACACGAAGTTTCCAAGAGTGAGGGATGGAGAATTAACAATGCGACCATCACCGGATATTTCAAAAAGGATAGGCTCACCATTTCCATAATGGCACTGGCTGCGGCAAGACATGGGTCATCGCCGGCAGCTCAAGGTACAAATCTATGTTAATAAACGAGGAATAGTTGTGTTTAAATTCCTGAATATTTTCATGAAAAAACGCAGAAAGTTTCTTTTTTCGAATTGACATGCTACCACTTTGTGGCGTTAAAAAATGACTAGGAGAGGTAAAAACTTATGAAATATTGGTTATTACCTTATTAAATGAATGCTGTTTAATAGCTATTTGGTCACGAGGAGGGAAAAGAATTTTATTGTATTGTTATGGGAGTACCGACTAATTATGGTTTTGTAATCTGTAAGGAATGTGAAGGTGATATTGGCAATAAACGCTGGTGGTGAAGCTTACCTTTGCCGATGCTGCCCCTGAGTAATAGCATTTAGCTTAGGCTGAAGGTGGGTTTTGAATTCTGCCGGGTCTCTGAATTCCTGAACTCGTCCTGTTGCTGCCATAATTGTCAGTTTCCCAACCACACGAAATTACAATATGATAAGTCAGTAAAATACTCCCGCTGTACAGGCCCTCATGTATCATCCCGTTTTTCTCCCTGTTATGTTGAATCAACTACGCTAATTGTGACGGCAGTTACGTATGGTATAACCTATAATTTTGTGTTTTGTTTGACGTCTTGAACATACATGATATTGATGATGACGCTAGATTCTACTCTGAACGATTTCCCTTCTATACCGTCTGTCATTGGTGCTTTATTGGACCTAAAGGATTTCAAAGTGAGTTCTACCTCTGATCTTAAGGGTAGTGGGGATAGTTTTTCATTTGTTTTTGCTGGAAATGTCTGAAAAACTTCAGGATCTGGATTTACTGTGATAATTGGCATTTGCTGGAAATGCTCTCTCCAATGATCTCAGATTCCAGCACAAGTTGTAATTTTGCACCCTTTTTTATTCAAGAGGTCAATTTGCTTTGTATCTTTATGATTTTCTAACTCTTTAGCACATTTGAACATGAGGCGTGAGTTACTTCTTTGGAAATAGTTTTCGGACTGTTGACAATTTTTGGCTGTCATGTCTTTCAGTCCCTGGTAATTTTTCTTCTCGATTTGCCGTTAAAACTGCTTGAATCTATTGTTGCTTTCCTATTCTTACTTGTTTGTAAAATTTTGTTTCCCGTTGGTGATGTTAAAAATCTCTTGGGTAGTCCATGGATTCTCTTCAGCAGGCTTACGGCCAAGAACAAGCTCAGCCGTCTGACATATAATAATAATAATAATTTATTTCTCACGCCTCTCAATACAAAACTTCCAAATAACTGACACCTTATTACGTCAGTTATTCCAAATAACTGACACCCAAGATTTGGAGCTAAGTTTTACTTCGTATTGGGTGATCTTCTCGTTAGTAATGGATCAATATGAATAACTGATCAATAGTTTTTGGGGAAGGGTGATAAAGGGGTCCAAAAGATGTGGAAATGGTCATTTGCCCCAAATAGAGGGGCTATTTTTGGGGCACAGTAGTAAATTTCCATGTTGGTGAAAATCAAGTCTATGGTTTTATCACTGCGTGTAGGCGACTTGACTACTAGATCAAGACTAAGAGCAGCGCTAAGCCGCTTTTGGTCTAGCTCAGTAAAATCACCACATAATGTAATTGCAGCATAAGAGGAATTGCGGTGAATTCTCTCAGTATAAAGTTTCTTATATGGCGTCAGCTCCTTCTTAAATTCACTACGAAGGTGGGTAGTAAATAATGCAAAAAATAGTTCAAGATGCTTGTTTTGGGAGGTTTTTGGGCCTGGTCCAGAGCCACTGAACTTCAGTTTTGGAGTTGTTCTCTGTTTCAGAAAATGAAAAAAACCGAAAACGAAAAAAAAGCCACTCCTCTGCCATGAGATTGGGGAATACCATCTTTGTCCAATCTGGGCTTAAAATGGAAGTCATAATTGAACGAAAATCTTCAGTAACAGACCACGTTTCAGTAAGACAAACAATATCAATCTGGTTTTTGTCAGCAATAATTTGTAGTTCATCCATTTTATTTACCAGTGACCTTACATTCGCAAGAAGGATTCTTGGAAGTGAGTAGGAGGAGATGTAATGAATCATACCAGGGCTATTGACAAACACTCTACTAGCTGGGTCTTCTTTCTCTTGGTCAGCAATAGGGCTGCTCATGGTCGCCTGCTTAAATATTTTTTTGGTCCTCTTGCTGGTATTCTTGTGAGAGGTTCACTATTACTACCAGTTGTTCTAAACCGTTTGGGCACATCATTGCAAAAGAATGTTTGTAGGCTTTCTCTTTTATCATAAGACATTTGCACAATCTGCCTTTTTCAGAGCAATTTTTGATTTTGGCAGCTTAATTAGAAGGGGTTACCATCTTGTAACAGAGTTCTGTGTCGCTGAGTTTTTCTCCCCCAGCCTGGTTGTCTTTAAGACTGCTGGCAAAGGAAGTTGCAGCTGGTTTTGAATTATTTGCTTCACTTGAATTTCATCATTAACTCCTTCTTGTTCAGGCAAATTTCTTACATTAATATTCATTTTTGTCCGTTGTAATTCTTATGGCAGAAGGTTCCTTTCCTTACATTTTTTCGAATCTCATCAGTCTGCTGGGAAGTGTGGGTAGATTTACCTTCAATATTCTGTAATCAAGTCTTAAGGTCCAGATATCCACCATTACTTTTATTTATTTTTATTTACTTTATTTATGAATTTTTTCATAGCTAGGTTTCTGGGATAGCTTAGTTCGTAGCAGAGTCATTTCAGACGAAACCTGTCGGACTGAATTTTCAACTCTTAAAATCAAATCATACAGCAGTTGGGTCTCAGTAGAGAGTTTGGGTATTTGTCTACCAGGTCGCGTAGCTGGGGAATTTGGGTCCTTTCTTGAATCAGTTGGGTTTCCATCCAATGTCTGGTGTGATGGGGTTTTATTTGAGGGATTTTTGACCCTATTTGTAGCACTGAAAGCTTGACTGTAAGTACTTGAAGTCTACCTGTTTCTGGTTGGTGGGGTCATTATTATAATTTAATGCCTGTGAATTTTACAAGAAAAAGAACAACACGATGAGAACAGTAAACTAGCCCTTTTCTTCTTTGTTTTATAAAATAGACAAGACAAGACTTTTCCTCTATCAGAATAAAACTATACTAGTTGTAGATATATCTGACCTAGATAATCTTGACTTCTTCTTTAATTCTTATAGATCTGCAATTGTATTCCTCTATAACTAGACAGGGTTGTCAACACTTTACAAGAGAAGGAAGGGAAGCACTGTAGACAATAAGGGAAATAATTGGAATTACGACTTCAAGAGGAACGATCAGGCGGCCGGAAACGGGTTTTGCGAGGTATCTAGTTGTACTCCTGGACGAAAAACTCTCCCTTTTAAACGACATCCAGGCTGTGGAGCTGAATCTTTCTCGCAATCTTGGAATCATCAGGAAACTGAAGCACGTATTTCCTCAAAAATCCCTTTGTCTACTTTACAACGGACTTCTGAAATCTCACCTGCAGTATTGTTTCATAATTTGGCAGACACACTTCAAACCACACCTGAAGAGACTTGACTCAATCCACAAGTGTGCATTGAAAATTATTGTACAATATTGAAATATTGTGTCGAAGTGTGAAGTGGGAGCCGTACTGCGTGTTAGTGAAGAATCTTTTATGTTTAAGTGTCTCAACGTGAGTTTTGTCACAGAGCAGATTAAGTTTAGTTATTACTTTTCTTTAATTAAACCCGATTTAACCATGAACCTTGTTGGAGGCTGTCTACCTTGTCCCCGCAATTTAAGAGGCAAGCCCGGCTTGTACCATGGCTCTTCCAACAACTCTCTCACCCCTCTTCTGCTTACTTTTCTCCTTCCACCTTTATCGTAGCGTAATTGTCTATAAATATCGGAAAAACTAAAAATATCGGATTGTCCAAATTATATTCGCACTGCTTGATTCCAACCTGTATTATATAGGTCGCTGATCATGATAATAACAATAAGAAGAAACCGAGTTCCGAAGGGAATTTTCACTCAAGTAGCAAAATAATCCGCTTTTTCAAATTATAATCCCTTGGTCACTGAATTAAATATTAGCTGTAGGTCAGGTAGAGACTCTAATCCTGTAGTAATAGATTAATTCAAAAGAGATCCTCATACCATGAACTTTGAATCAAGACTGACTTCAGTCTTGACGAATCAGGAGCATGCACTTGAAAGAGGTTGCTGAACTTGCTTTTGAGCTGGATCGTCAGCAATCTTTCCAAGATAGACACTTGTGACACTAAATATTGTCTTTGTGTTTTCGTCAGTAAGAATCCGACTTTAGCCTGTGTACTTCATCTTGTCTGCCAAAGAGTAGAAAGGATACGTAGCCTATTGGCTCTTCTCTGTTACTTGGTAGAAATATTTCTGGGACAACAATTATACCTCGCTTGTATCGGCTTGCTTCGCAGAGTAGCGTATCTTTCTTTTCTGGTTTTGTAAGTGAACAGAGATTTAATATTTTAGTTGTAAGTCTTGTACAGAAAATTGGTCTATCGTCTCTTTGAGACGGACTGGTGAAAATGCTTACTAAATGGGTTTTCAACGCTGTTGGCTGTCAATACGTCTGTTGCCCTGTATGTGGTAACTTGTATGTCGGTTTTCTTGAACGTGGTAACTTTTTCGTCGTTTTGCCTGGACTTAATAGCCATAATTAATGATCTCATTAATTGCCCAACCATAATTTTTAAAGAGAAAACGTTTTTAAGCTAATCTTTGAAGCAACATCAAGCTACTCCCTTTGCTTCTAGCAGGGACCATTGACACCCTCATGTATATTTTCTGCCCTTTCATAGTTGTCCTTCTGAAGATAGTGCCCTCTTATGATGGTATCCTGCACTACCATACAATCTAACCTACTGGTGGGAGAAGGTTTACAGCTGACGGGGCATTTTTACATACTGGTTGGTTGAGTTCAGTCTGCATCTGAGGGGTTTTCTTCCCCCTTCATCTTCGTGGCCCCAATGTGAGGATGACCCGGATTCAATTTAATGACCTTCAAGGGCTAGGTCTCCCCTTGGTCCGCGCCTTTTATTAGATGAAAGTACCATACTATAACAATATTATCAATAGTCCTGAAAATAGTTTTTAGAAGTTTTAAAATTGTAACAAAAGTGGGCGTACCGTACCGCTTAATATGGGATATTTCCTCAATTCTATGTGCAAAGATAATATCTTCTTTTATAACTTTGGAGTTTCTACTGCTGCTGGTTTACTTACTTCATAAAATACATAGTTATTTATTTACTACTAGTACTAACAATTCTTTTCAGCCACAAGATGCCTGAGGGCAACACAGTTACCCATGCTTCTCCTCCATCCCAATTTACCAAAAGACTCCCTCTTTGCACCCCACAAGGAATTTCCTCCCCAGCGATGGACACCCTGCTATTCGTTTTGCCCTAGACAGTTGGCCGCCATAATAGTCTTTGAGAATATGGCATCCTGTATCCGCAGAGCGTGCCCCAGCCATCTCAACCTCTCCCTCATTTTAGCCCTATAAACTGGGATTGAGCCACATTTTTCGTATAGCTAACTGTTTAAAATATGGTCAGTCAGTCGGGCACTGAGACCAATCTGCAGTCAATTTATCTAGAAAACATATAGCAGATCCTCATCCGCCTTTTGAAGTAGCCATACTTCAGAATCATATTTGAGACCATCATCATTATAGCTTCTGATGTTTTTACCTTGGTCTACAGTCTTGCATTCCTATTTTCCAAACTTTTTTCGACGGTAAATAAACACTCTGAGCCTTGGCATTTCTATTTAAATATCTTCACTGCTTTCGTCATCATGACTAATAATATTACCAAGGTAAGTAAAGCTTTCCACCGGATCAATCTCTTTGTTACTAAAGGTTGACTTTTCATCTTCACTTATTTCTAGCATTAGTGACTTAGTTTTCTTCACCCTAATTTTCAAACCTTGCATCCTAAACTTGCAAAACATCTAAAAGTTATTTCATTTTGCTCACACTTTCATCTAGGATGCTTAAATCACTAGCATAATCTAAGTCCAGGAAAGTTTTTCCTTCCCATTTCCTTTAGTGTTCTCCCATTGCCTTTCCTGCGCTCCTTAAGGGAAAGTCCACCGAAATGATTTTTATAAATGAAAGTTTGGTAAACATTTCTTTTACCATTTCTAAAACTGCACTGGTCTTTTCTTAGAAATTTGTCCGCAGAATATCTCGTCCTAAAATGTATCATACTACTAAGTAATCAGCTACCTAAAGAGACTAGGCTAATGCCCTGATAATTACTACCCTCACACTTATCATCTTTCTTATACAGTGGTTTAACTGGGGTTTTTAAAATCACTAGGTACCTCCCCTTTTACAGAAATCAAATTCATAACCTTCAGTAACTTATTACTAAGCTTAGTGCCACTTTGTTTAAGAAACATATTTACCAGACTATCAGTACCTTGGGCCTTATTTTTTAATCACAATATTTTTTAACTCTTTCACAAGAGCAATATTTTTTCACTTCCAAGGTATCACAGGCTTTTTCATTTTCCTCTATATGCTTTCCTGCAACTTTACATTGATTAATCACATTCTCACAATATTTTGTTCATATCTCTTTAAATTTTTCCTTATCACTAATTGTGGCCCTGTCCCCATCTTTAAGTGGAACTGGTCTGGATATACTACTCCTTCTCAAAAAAGATACAAAAGGCAATTGCAACGGTGCGGCTACTTACATTAAAAAAACAAATAACTACTCATCTTCAGAGAATAATAAAGATAAATAAAACTAAATCAACATAAAGAAAGAAAACGATTAAAAAGGGTTTTTAAAGGTCAACCGAAAATACCGAAGAAAACACAAAAAGGGATATACTTGGAGAGAACAACCACCTCTCTTCTTCAGAGCAAGCTAAATAATATGATCAAGGAAAAAAGAAAAAAAAAAAAGACCAAGCGCGGAAAGTAAAAAAAAAAACAATGAAAAAAAAAACACAAAAAAGTTCAATAAAATTCAATAAAAGACCAACAATTAAAATAATTAAAATCAAATACCTAACAAACAATAAAGTGAGTTATTTGCAAATATCCGCGATTTGCACAAAACCCAAACAAATTTTAACTGCCAACGACTGATACTAACCAACATCTTTTACGTCTTTCTTTATGTTATGGCAGACCAATGTGGTTTAAGAAATAATCTAAATCAACTAAATAAAAATAAGTAAATTATATAACCAAAATAAAACTAAAACCAATATCTCATCAACCATTTTACAGTAATAATAATAATAATGACAATAGAAACAATAATAATAATAAGATATAAATATATAAGTACTATGAACCTTTTCCTTATAAATACTTTTCAAATTACTTTTAAATAACCCGAGATGTTGAGCCACCCAAATAATCTCTGTAATGGAGTTCCATACACAGGTCCCTGTAAACCTAATGGGGGAACCAGCCCTGGTTCCACTTCTATGTGGCACAACAAAATTATTAGCATGATGCGAGTCTCATAACTGTGTAGTGGCCTATTGTCACTAAAATAGTCACGAAAAACATCAGGACTTACACCGTTCCAATATTGGTATGCAAAAATTTCTAACTGGTTGTCATGCAATAGTCCTAAACCAAGCCCTTGTAATTTTTTATAGAAAGTTGCTGTTAATGTTAGTGTTATTTATATTATTTTTGTTCCGTTTGATTTTAATTTAAGTGCCAGTGTCCTTATAAAATAAATAATATTAGAAAAATGTTGAACTGGGTTTTCCTTTTTTCAATTTAGAATTCGAAAGCTATAATTTTCTCGCCTGCAACTGCGAACACTTCGTGAAATGGATGGCGTTTGGGACGAAAGACTCAGAACAGGTGAAGCTAAAGAACATAAGTACTTTTTGATTTTTTTTTTTTTTTTTGGTTCGTTATAGGACACATTACTTTTTTTTTAGCTTACTGATTTGAATCGGTATCTCTACAAAACACTTGGCTCTTAAACTTTTTGTTTCGCTTTTCAATAGTATGTCATGACAGTGACATCTTTAGGACATCCACGGGATTCAGACAATTCTAAGAAGGTCAGAAGATAGTAAATAATACATGGTGGTGTCTAGACTGAATATTACGAATGAATGAAGGTGATACCTCCGGGATGTCTTGTAGGGTTCAAAGACAAGAACGATGGAAAGGGACGGTTTTGATACCTATATAAGAATATTTGCAAAAGGAGGATCATCTTTGAATGACGTCTGGCCATATGATCTAGAGATTAACGAGGAGAGGCAAATTTATGACTTGTCAGCGGACATTGCAAAAACAAGTTTTACTTGAAAAAGCAATTTCGGAGAATAAGAGATACCGCTATGTAAGTTAGGGCTAAAGCTGTTTAAGATTAAACATATTTTTTCCTCTCACCTGATCCATTTAAATTTTTTGTAATTGTTAAATTTGGTTTTATATCTCAATTTGCCGTTTACTTCATCGATGGAGTCTTGACTAAGACGTATTATTCCTTTGCCTTTAGACTTTTGCAATAATTGGTAACTTATTCCTTCAAGTTCAAATTTCGAAAGATAGGATAGCTCAAAAATAATAACCTTCAGCATCCGAAATAGTTAATCTCTCTCTGAAAATTTCTTTGGCTAAACTATTTTATTTTTTTTTGTTTTTGCGAATTTCTCTTCATTATTTGATTATTTCTGTCGAAATTACCTAATATGACTACTCAGTGATTGAACTTTTATCGGCACATCTGGCATTTTACCACATATTCTTCACAAATAAATATTAGGAGACAGTTCAGTTCAGACTGTTTATCCTTTTGATTGAACATGAGCCATGCAATTGTCTTATATTTATTTTTCTTGCTCCTAGCATCCATTGCAGTTTCACTGTACATACACAGTGATGGCTCCCTCTTTAGAAACATCTTTCTTTTTTCACGCATAAATATTTTTTTAATCCTATTAAATCAGTGGATGCTCAAAATGAAGTCTAGGTGTTTCCTCTAGGAAAGTTGCTTTCGAAAAACAATGTCCCTTGGAAATTTCTTCCCTCAAATAAATCTCCTCATGGACAATTACCCCAAGAGATAATTCCCCCTGGAAAAAATCTCCCCAGAAAAGGGTCTCAGCAGAATTATGTTATTCCGTATAGGAATAACATAGGAATAACCCGAAGAGATATTCCCGAAGAGATAGGAATAACCCGAAGAGATAATTCCCCCTGGAAAAAATCTCCCCAGAAAAGGGTCTCAACAGAATTATGTTATTGTAAAAGTAGAGTTACACTAAAACCCAAAACAAGCGGAAGTTATTCCGTATAGGAGAGTAGCGGCCAGTTCCTCATCCCAACCTCCCATTCTCGGTCATAGAAACTTGAGAGGATGTTTACTCAATCAGAAATTTAGAGCTTTAGTCATTCTTTTTGTGGGTACAAAGTGATGAGAGACCAACCAGGGCCTTTCTTAAAAGCCTTTTTAATGTCTAGTGCTTTTTTTCTATCTTACGATCCGACAAACATTTCGAGGTGTCTATTTTGTTCTCTCTCTTCGGCTTTAAAGTTTAACGAGTAGGGCCTTTATTTTAATGTTTTAGGATGAACAGAGGTGATTTGTCATATAATGTAGAGCTTTAATTAGATAAAAATAGACAGTAAAGTGGTCACCATTTGCTCACCAAAATCTAAAGCTTAAATTAATCAATTTTTGCATCTCTCATACATTTACTTTTGATCATTTAAATCCCCTAAAAAACAATAATATTATAAAAACCACCCTGCTTCGCAAAAAAGCAAACCTAAAAAACAAAAACAGACAGCCAAAAAAGTAATGATATTAATTTCTTCACCTCAGTGCCATAGCAAAAAAAGGTAATGGATAAAAGTACCATAGCAAGACTAAAAAAGAAAAATTTGAGAGTAAAAACAATTAAATATTTGGCTTTTCAGTCTCATTGTAACAGCGCATTCCCTGAATATCATTTTGAAAGCCTAAAAAAGTTGGGATTTTTCATTTCCCCTCCTTGTTATTATGAAATGAATATTTTCGCCTCAAAGTTGGCATTTGTGGTAAAACGGACATATCCCCTTGATAAACCTAAATCTAATTAAACAGTTTCTGGCAGTATGCGTCATTGTTAAAAATAAAAGACCACACAAAGTAACTAAAACCTTGTTTCAAACTTGTTTGAACGGTCTTAATAATTAAAAACTTATTAAAAGCGAAACTATTAAAAATTAATTAAATTTTTTTTCTCAACCCAAACCAGAGCAAGCAGACCCGACCACAAATCAACCACTTTGTTTAGAGGGCAGGGCTGGGGTGTGCACCCAGGCCCTCTCCCGAATCCGCCACTGGAGGAAATGATAAAGAGTTAATTTTGAATTCAGTTCCTGGATTACTTTTGAGCTTCAAGATTCAGTGAAAAGCAAAGAGCAATATCGGAAATACAGAAGGCATAAACAAGACCTGCAAGTAGTTTCCAAAGCTAGCCCTTTTGGCAAGTTTCATTTATTTTCGATTCGTAACATTTTTCTTTATTAGATTGTTTCAACTTTTTTTTTTCAAGTCTTAAAAAGAAATTGCATAGCCTATAGTTTAACGAAAACTTGGTGTTGAATTTTTTTTAGAATATAAAAAGAAAATGGTCTGAGTATGCTAACCACAATATTTTCTTTTAGGATGAAACAAATTTTGTAATGACACTTTTGTTTTCATGACTTAAGTTTTTTTCAGGACCATTGTTTTTACCTTTTAAGCCCTTAAAATCTCCTTGTTAACAAAAGCTTGCCCATATTCTTCACTGGGCATCTACCCAGTGTACAAAAGTTTAATTTAAGCCGGACTAACTTTGGAATATATTATAACATTGAGAGGCCATATTTATATGGACTTGAATGTTAGTTTCAGAAATTGCGTACACAAATTTTGATGAACTTTATTTTCTCTGAATTATGGATTCATTTTGACAATATTTTAAACTTAAACTATGTTTGAGCCGATCTAATTAAAAATTATAATCTTAGCGCATTTATCTGTTCTCAATTGTATTCTGTCAAACCAGTCTTGACAAGGAATCAATTAAAATATTTTCAAAGGTGAAAAAATTTCAAATTGATTTATGGGTAGAAATATACTCTAGCAGCAAAACAACACCAATGAGACAAAGGGATCATACCTTCGCTTGGCATGCAAAAGACATGATTGATTTGCTTTGGAAATATGAAAATGAAGAGTTAGTTAACAGTGCCCATTGCAAGCCCCATTGAAGGGCTTGCAATTCCTGTTGTTGCTTATCGCAAACTTTCTTCCAAAAGTTTGGAAACTTTCTTCTTAAAATTTTCTTCCACAATTCATAACTTCATGAAGGATAAGGCTGCAACTTATGATTTAAATTTTCCGTCATTCCCCATTTCTTATTCAAGTCCCCATATTGAAAGTGCCACTACCGCTATCATTTCAAAGTGCCAACTAGACTTGACACCCTTTTGAAACGGGCTCACACTGTTAACAAAATTCACGATTATTAAGTTATTCACTGCATTAAGCCCTCTGGTCATAAGCTGTTTTGTTCAATTAGACAATTCCAGCTCAGTATGCAGTACAACATAGTGGGAGCTATCATCTGATCTATTTAATGTTTGTGGTCCAAATATGTTATCAGGGGTGAGGGTTTCTTACTGGTATAATTTATCTGATGTGTTTTAAATTGCACACACGGACGACCGGCTAGTTTTAAGCTGGACAAAGTCTATTTTGGCATTGTGCAACATTTTTCTACGATATTTTGGATTGTTGGTCTGTCTTTGAATGATAAATAAGAATATGTTTACGATTATTTTCCGTGAAACAAATTATAAGAGCACTAAAGAAAATATAAGTAATGGCATCAGCAGAAAAAATAAATAGCATCTTGGAGAAAGATCGAAATTGGATCTTCAGCCCTTAACGTACTTCAAATAAAAATCAAGCTACTAGTGCTGCATCGTTAAACACCACAGTGAAGTACTGCAGACAGAATAGAACTATTCAGATGAATATGAAACCGGTTTAAACATCTAGTACATAGTTAGTACATACTAACATACTAACAGTTAGTACATACCGGTTTAAACATCTAGTACATAGTACATCTAGTACATAGTTAATAGTTTTAGTACATAGTATGGTAGTAATGTCCTAAATTCTCCTTGCATTTTTGCAATAAACAAATGTAGACAATCTCAGATCTTCAAGTAAAGCTAAATCTTCTTTGCCTTTATAATACCTGTTACTTATAAATTTAAAATGATTTGCTTTTCTTATATCTTGCAGTATATACTGTGTTGGTGTACAAAAATTCTATTTTTGGAGATATTTAGCTTGATATTTTCTTACTGTTCGTTACCAATACTATCTAATGTACATAATGAGTTCACTATATTAATTTTTGTAATTTTTCTTGCAGATTCTGCGTTCGCTTGGCAAAGCACCTTTCAGGATGGATTTTTCACAAACCTAGAACGGAAATCTTGTCCACTTCAAGTCCACTTTATACACTTACTCTTTATCCACTTACTCTTGTTAATGAAAAGAAAATTGAACATAATACATATTCATGGATCTGTGTTTTGCATGTTAAAATTTGGCTTTATTAGGGTTTCCTACAAAATAATTTACAAGTACCTTGTTGTTACGTAAACGATCACATTAACCATAGAAATTTTTGTTGTTTTTGGGCTTTATCTCGTTAATCACAGTTAAGGTCATCAATCAAGGTAAAAGTAAACAATTACAGAACCACTCTGTAAGCAAAAAGAAAACAAAAGGAAGAGTAAGGAATTAACCTTAATGTAAGATACTAGATACTTCGGTCAGATTACAAAATGATTTAAACAAATAGTTTTAAACAAAAATAAGCTTAGTCAAAAGTCTCAATGATTATTACAGAAAATATTTATACTGCTTTAGCAATAATCCTACCTTTTGAATTGAAGCCTGAAAATTTCTTGACTTGAAGAACTAGAAAGGGCTTTAAGTTCTGAAATTTGCCCATTTTCTGTGTATAATATTTGCTATTGGGAGGTGTAAAGACATCTTTTCTTAGGAGGAGAGCTTATGCTTGAGGTGGGCCTCCTTGCGAAGGAAAACTTCTGAGTGTGTACTTTCCTAGGGAAATTTTACACAGAGGGCATTTGAGGGAACTACTATGCGAAATTCTTTTTATTTGTTTTAATTCCTGTTTGTCAACTCAAATTTGCATTTACAGACGTTCCGGGGGAGTTGTCCAGGGGTGACTTACAGTTGGTTTGGATTTATGGGGAAAATTCCAATGAAAGAGGTATTTCTGAAGTGATCAGAACCTTAATTAGAAATAAAAGTCTTTTTTGAATGAACCATGCAAGGGAAATTTTTTAGGCTGAATTGTACACAAGAAATTTTACATAGATGACAAAAGGATAAATTTTCAATGATGATGGAATTGTCTATGAATCTAATTTCAAAGCGGATGGTGATTGATTTTACATGGAGCAAACTTTTCAAGGAGAAGTTTTCCGGAAAGGGAAGGAATTTTTCATGGACGGTGAGCCAGATTTACCGGCATTATTTAAAAGCAATAATAAATTAAATAAAAAACAACTTATCCAACAGAAAGTAAGGAGCAACATTAAAACATGGTCTCTGCAGTAAAAATTGACTGTTTGTCCCAGTCATTTAAAGCGGCTCCTGAAACACAAGGGGTATTTAATTAGAATAGGATGATTTTTAAATGTGATACAACTTTTGCAATAGAGCAAGGTATTTAGGAGGGGGATATCCCCTTCGTATATGGATTAATTTTTGTCAGTTTTGTGGTTAATTGTCGCTCATTATTTTCACTTGAAAATCTTGTTTTTATATTTTGCCTTAGAATCGTCAATCCGGTACAGTGTGAATTTATTTTATGGATAAGAAAATATGCATGGGAGGTGAAACATATAACAGCTAAAGGCCATTTGAGGTTTGGTCTTTCTAGCTATCTCTCATACCAAGTTGAACTCTTTAGTGTATACAGATATAGAGAATGTAGATTTATACAGACATAACACCTTAATGGAGGTGAAACGAAAGTGAAGACTAAAATAACTTTCTAAGAATAGCTAAGAGTTAAAAGCTAAACTGAGAGGGTTTCGTTAAAGGAAGCAGCAAATTTAATACTGTGTGTGTGAAACTAGTTGGAATAATATTTCTTTTAGAAAGGACTTAACAAGTTCCTGGAGAAAGTGAAGTTTTCATTTGGAACGCTATAGAGTTACCTATAGTATAGGTCATAATCCTCCGGTGTTTTTTTTGTTCCAGAGTCACCTCATACTGAAAGTGGGGGTGGGTCGTGTATACTTAGGAGGGGGGGTCTACCCGTTGTTCCTTATATTCTTCTGATACTCACATTACCCCATTTTCGTCGGTGTTGCTACGTTGAATTATAAAACTACAACTGCTAACAATTAACTGAAACACCAAGCAGCCTGAGGCCAAAACAGCTACGCATGATCCTCCTCCACGACTTTATTCTAGTCTTTTCAAAGTCCTTCTTTTAACTCCTACGAAGGAATTTCTCATTTCCCTTTAATATTTCTTTTCGACATCCTCCCACCCCAACCGCAGACAACCTGCTTTCATTTTAGCCTTAAACGGTTGGCCGACAAGAAAAATCTTCTACAATCTGCCATTCTTCATCAGGAGAACTTTCCATAGCTATCTCAATTTTTCTCTCGTACAGCCCTAGAAAGCGGGATTAAACCACACTTCGTATAGCCTATTGTTTGAAATACAGTCAGTCAGCCAGAAACCAAAAACAATCCGTATGCAATTTCTCTGGAAAACATCTAGTATCCGGTTTCTAGTATCTGATTTACTTAGTATCCGATTTCGGAGTACCCGTACCTTAAAGCCATATTTAATCACTGACATCACTGTAGCTTCCAAAATTCTAATCTTGGTTTGCAGACTTATCATCCTATTCTTCCAAACTTTTTTTAGCTAAAAAAAAAAAAAAAAAAATACACCACGAGCCTTGGCTATTATATTTTTAACATCTTCAATGGTCCCAACGCCTTTATTAATAATGTTTTCAAGGTGATTGAGGCTGATCAATCTTTTTGTTACCCAACATCATCATTTCATTTCCACTTATTCCTAGTCTTAGTGACTTGACTTCTTAACATTAATTTTCTAGCACCCTAAACTCGTAAAAATTCTAAATATATATTCATTTTCCTTAGAATTTCATCAAGAATGCTCAAATTATCAGTATAATGTAAGTCTGGGAAATTTGTTCCTCCCTGTTTTTAATTCTATGTTCTTTCATAGCTTTTCCTGTGCTCGTTAAGATAAGGCCCATGAAAATGAACCATATAAAGGGGGATAGAACACAGTACTACGTAACTCCTGATTTAATAAGAACCTGCCCACTAACCTCATTGAACGTCTCAATTGCATCATTTTTGTTGTACATAGGGCAAATGACTTAATGTGTTATCATGTATACCATAGAAGGATAAGACCTCCGCTAAAGCTCTTTAATCAACAGAATAGAATACTTGCTAATAATTTACAAAACTGAGGAATAAAGATGTTTGCTAATTCTGGCATTTCTTAAATATGAATTAAAGAGTGGCATTTTCGTCAGCACATTCTCTATCCTTTCTAAAACTGCACTGTTCTTCTCTTATAACTTACTCTACAGCCTCTCTCAGTTTAAAAAGTATCACATTACTATGTTATTTGCTAACTATACAGACCAGGCTGATGCCTCGACAATTACTACACTCACTCTTATCATATTTGTTATGCATTGGATCCCCATCTGTTTAGAGATATCAATCATTTTGTTGGTGTAAAAATTCGAATTTAATTATTGCGTCTGTTTATCTTCCGACTGATTACCATAATGATAGATCCCAAGTACTTTTTGATAAGGCTTGTCGAGAGCTTTCAAGTTTAATAGCAGATTGTGAGTCCCTAAATCTAGAAGTTGTATTGGCAAGTGATCTGAACTGTAACATTTTTGATCCGTCAAGTGGACGTGCTATGATTCTTACTAGCATGTGCCCTCAGCTCATAGCCATAAGAAAATGATAGATTTACTTACATACATAATTCTGGGTATACGTCGGCACTCAATTTCATACTTTGTTCTGATAATGTTAAACAGCCTTCTAAGACAATGGTAATTGCTGATTTCCAAATTTCGGATCACTTGCCAACAAGAAATTCTCTTGTTTTACCCATTAATCTTCCGGATACACCCAATCTAGCTAGTACTAATAATTGGCACGTTGTTACCGATTAGAGTAAAATTGACCTTTTAGCTTTGCAATTTATTACTGATAATATTTTACAGAAGATTAAAGTTCCCCACCAGCTGTTGAGTGAAATTTCATCTGTTAATGATAAAGAAAAGAAAGTGTTACTCAGCATTTGTTATGCGGCGATTGTGCACGCTTTACGCGCAGCTGAGAAGCAAAGTGTTTCATCACGTCAGGTGCGAGTTGATACGGGAAAGGCTGGATGGTCAGAAAATTCGGAGCTAGTAGAGGCCTACCGGAAATCTAAGTTCTGGTTAGCTATTTAGAATGAATATGGAAAGCCTAGTTCCGGTGCCTTGAATCAGGTCCGTCTGTACACAAAAAGAGTTAGAGCACTGTAGTAGAGTAGAGCATTGTAGATGCATTTAGACAGTATAATCAAATTCAATAATTTTTGGCTTCTGTATTGTCGTGCGTGCAGCTCCTCCCATTTAATCTTCCATCAGCGGTCGAGTGTATATTTGGCCGTCACTGAATAATGGTGCAAATTTGTATTATTCATAATTGTTAAGCAGAAACAAATGTGGTGAGCTGCCAAAGTGGTTTGCTACTGTCCCATCTCACAGACATGACTTAATTCAGTGGCCTAACAAGGATGTCTAAAAGAGGGTTTGGATTAAGCATTAGCAAAAGTTGAAATTTCTAGTGCTAATTTCTGTTTGACACTGCAACAGAGAAATAGCCATCTTTTCACAAATAGAGGGAGAAAGGTGGCGGTACTATTTGAAATTGGTCATAAAATGCTATACCACAAAGGGGCAGCCTAATAGGTTTAGCACAGATTATTTATTAGGTTTCACAATAATATATGGTTTTCGATAGTAATATTGCGCCATGGAGCGTCGAAATTTTTTTCTTCTTGGTAAGGAAAAATATTCTATTGAATTTTTCCTCGTTTTTGGGCCTTAAGAATGTCCTTCAAAATTTGATATAAGACCTTTGTTTTTCTTCTAATATCTAGTGAAATAGTCCTGTCCAATAAAATACCAAACGTCCGTCAAGAACTGCATGTCATGACCTGGTCAGACATTTTCGATAAAACGTACAAAGTCTCTATTATGAAATATATAGATCCTTTGTAAGTATATCTAATTGCCTTTTATAATAACTTTACGTTCGTTCTTTATTATAGTTTTATTTTAGTTTTTTTAGTTACAAAAGCACAAAGAGACGACCAGTTCTTGATGCTATAATAACAAATTCTACTAGAATGATATAGAAAAATGCAGCTTTTCATAAAAAACCGATTGTATCTTAAAAATAATTTTTTTAATTACAAACAGTTTCAACACCATCGATTCCTTTAAATGAGCTTCTAAACAGTTTTCAATGATGTTCCAGTGCCAATCTATCACTGGAAAAGAAAAAAGAAAAAAAAGAAGCCATACATGAAGAATATTGTGGTTGCAGCCACTTTTTTAGATTTTCCAAAAAATTATTTCCATTGTTGTTCAAGCAAAGACCGTAGAGTTTTCCATAAAGGGGTTCAGATATAGTGTTTTAAGAGTGTGCTTTGTATTTTATCTGATCCCAGTTTTAGCAGTTATGGACTATTTAATTTTTTCTAAGGGGTGAGATCGTCTCTTACTAGGTTGCTGGCTACTGCTGCAGCCTGGATAATAAAACTATAAAGATATTGATTGTCTATCGTATGAAAATGCAATTATCTGTAAAAACATTAATTTTGGCAAAAAAAATTTTATGGAGGTGAAAAATTTCTTATTTAATAGCAAAAGCTTCTAGAGTTCTACAGAAAAATGAAATTTTCGTAGAAAACTAATCAGATTTTTAAAACATTTTTTTTTAACTGCAAAATCCCTTCAACCCCATCAATGTAATGTTAAGTGAGCCATTAAACAGCTCTCTACGATGTTCCAGTGCTGAGCACACTCAAAGCCTTGGATCCAAGCTCGACCAAGTTTATGGACACAGAGTTGCTCATGTGTTTCTCTGCTCTTTACGGTGAGCTTGATATCGACGACATTCTTCTCGAATCTCAAGTTGGTATTACTAAGCGTTTCTTGCTCGATGAGGGGAAAAAGCCTGAAAACTTCCTAAACATTGTCAACCATCTTCAGGCATTACCAGTGACTTACTCAGAAGTAATTAAAGTACTTCGCATTGCTGCCACACTTCCTGTGACAACAACGAGCAATGAGCGTTTGTTTTCTAGGCTAGAAATAGTGAAAAAATACCCACGGTCTACAACAGGAGATGATCGTCTCAGTCACCTCCTTTTGATATTTGCAGAGAAGGATTTAGTAAAAAATTTGGACCACGACTAGCTTGTTGACGATTTTGCAAAGATGAAACCTCAGTGGTTCTCCTTGTTACCTTGAGCGTTTTAATATTTTTTTTCTCTTGTTAGGTTTTTCATTTTTGTAAATGTATTTGATGTGAAAGATTTCTGCTGAAGGAAAACCGAGATTTTTGGTACAACACTCAGCATAACAATGAAGATTACTTTCACCGACGTATTGTTTACTTAAATAAGAAAGTTTCTCGCTGAGAAAGGCCAGCCTGTAGTCTGGTTGAATTTTTCCCTTTCAGCTTAATCATTTAACGTCGTTGATTGTAATCTTAGTTGTTATAATTCGTCTTAGAGGTCAGTGTGGCTGAGTTCCATATTCGGTTACAGTATATTTCCAAGCAACACACGGGTGCTGAAAATGCGTTTTTACTTAGAACATTCAACCGATGTGCTGCCAAAACCCGCATTTTTCTTACGAGACACGAAGTGAACAAGGGGGGGGGGCAGATGGAGTTTATGCCCACCCCAAGTTTTGGCCCAAATGGCGCCTCTGTCTAATAGACTACTTTGCTTTTTGTTCTTACTTTATTTTAAGAGTTTGTACACTATGTAAATTTTAATTATTGGGCGTGATTGTCTCTTATTTCACTTACTATGAGTTAGAATATGTTCTTTATGATAAAACTTTTTTTCAATATTGTCTCAAAATGAATTATCTTTCATATCGTAAGAGAATTGGTGGCTCAGTCGGTAGAGCATATGTTTTATAATCGTAGAGTTATAACTTTAAATTGACAAATTGAAAAACATTGAAAATGATAGATGTTACCAAATCCTACAATAGCAAAAATATTAAAACTGGTTTTCTTTTTCTTTACAAAAAAATGTAAAAACTGGGAATTGCATAAACATCTTTATATATATTTTGACAATAGATTAAAGTAATTCGAAAACCTTAAAAAAGATACTTAAAATTTTGAGGTTCATTATAAATTGTTGAGCTTTAGGAACTACGTCAGAATCTAAGCGTTTTTTATCAAACATCAGAAAATATAACTCATGTTTCCAAATTACGTCGTTTGGTGCACAAATCGAAAATCAAGATCAATTTATGCCTACTTTCAAAGTAAAAGGGTAAATTTATCATAGAGCAGGGTCCCTTCTACCATTCTCAGGTGAAAATCATAAATTTTTCAACTGTACTTCATCAGGTAAAAAACTAAAAAGAAAAAAGCTAAAAGAGCTACAAAACTAAAAAAAGAAAAACTAAAAAAGAAAAAAATTAAAAAAAAGAAAAAACTAAAAAACAGAAAAAACTAAAAAAGAAAAAAAAAGAAAAAAAGAAAAACTAAAAAAGAAAACCGGGACACAGGGAATATATATGACGACCGGGACACTCAAAGAGAAATTACAGACTGGGAAACCGGGACACAAATGACGACCATGACAAAGGGAATATTAATGACGACCAGGACACAGGGACACAACTACAACGGGATGCCGGGGGCTCAGGGGGATATATAAATGACGATGGAGACACAGGGAATGTTCGATTAGCAATCACCATCAACAAAGCTCAAGGGCAATCGTTAGAAAAATGCGGTATAGATCTTAATACGAATTGTTTTCCCATGGAAAATTATATGTTGCATGTTCAAGAGTCGGTAAACCTGACAATCTATTTATGTGGACAGACAATGGGACAGCAAAGAATGCTGTTAAGTTTTACGTAGTTAAAAAAATATATATATCTATCTATATTCACAGGTGGGACACAGGGACACAACTACAATGGCGCATAACTAATATAGCGCGTAACGACGTA
The DNA here is from genome assembly GCF_032884065.1 of Artemia franciscana. Taxonomy (NCBI): domain Eukaryota; kingdom Metazoa; phylum Arthropoda; class Branchiopoda; order Anostraca; family Artemiidae; genus Artemia; species Artemia franciscana. The sequence goes on along the minus strand of NC_088880.1, from coordinate 21,571,291 downwards.
CGCACGCGGGGGGGGCTTGGGGGGGGCGAAGCGCCCCCACCAACTAGGTGTTGGGGTGGCGCGAAGCGCCATCCCAACAGCCTCTCTCTATATATATATATATATATATATATATATATATATATATATATATATATATATATATATATATATATATATATATATATATATACATATATATATATATATATATATATATATATATATATATATATATATATATTTATATATATATATATATATATATATATATATATATATATATATATATATATATATATATATATATATATATATATATATATATATATATATATCTGTTTTAACTACGTAAAACTTGCGAATATACAACATTCTTTGCTGTCCCATTGTCTGTATATATAAATAGATTGTCAGGTTTACCGACCCTACGTAAACTACGGATTGTTTTTCCCAGTCGTCCATGGGAAAAACAATCCGTATTCACATCTATACCTCATTATTCTAATGATTGCCCTTGAGCTTTGTTGATGGTGATTGCTAATCAAACATTCCCTGTGTCCCCATCGTCATTTATATATCCCCCCTGTGCCCCCCAGCGTCCCCGTTGTAATTGTGTCCCTGTATCTCAGTCGTGTCCCGGTCTGTACATACATTCGTTTTTGAATTGGTATATGATGAAATAAATTTTTATTTTTCCTTTTTTTCTTTTTAGTTTTTTTTCGGTTTTTACCTTTTTTTAGGTTTTTAGGTTTTTTCTTTTTTCTTTTTAGTTTTTTTTTGTAGTTTTTACCTTTTTTAGTTTTTTATTTTTATTTTTTTAGTTTTCTTTTTCTCCTTTATTTTTCAGTTTTTTTCCTTTTTTTAGTTTTTTTTCTTTTTTAGTTTTTAGTTTTTTTAGTTTTTTTTATTAGTTTTTAGTTTTTTTTCCTTTTGCCTTTTTTTCAGCCAAGGTTCGAACCTGGAACCTCTCGGACCTAGAACCTGGAACATAACGCTTTACCAACTGAGCTACTTCGGCTTGAATACATTGGTTTTTGAATTGGTATTAAATAAAAAAAAAAGTTTTTTTTTAAATGAAAGTAAGGAGCGACATTAAAACTTAAAACGAACAGAAATTACTCCGTATATAAAAGGGGCTTTTCCTCCTCGACACCCCGCTCCTTACGCTAAAGTTTTTTATTGTTTTAAAAAGTAGAGTTGCGAGAAAGAATCAAACGTTAGCGCAAGGAGCGGGGTGTTGAGGAGGAAAAGCCCCTTTCATATACGGAGTAATTTCTGTTCGTTTTAAGTTTTAATGTCGCTCCTTACTTTCATTTAAAAAAACTTTTTTTTTATTTAATTTCTGAAAGTTTTTTAATTAATGCATGACTGATTTTGGCTCTCCGTACATAAACTATTAAAATGAAATTTGCATATTAATTCTTTTTTTGGCTAAATGGCTTTCTCTTAGTTTTGTTCAGACGATTTTGAGAAATAAGGGGTGGGGAAGGAGGTCTTGTTGCCCTCCAATTTTTCGGTTACTTAAAAAGGCAACTAGATCTTTTATTTTTAACGAACGTTTTTATTAGTAAAAAAAAAAAATACGTAACTTAAGAATTAACTTACGTAACAAACTTTTATATTCTTATATTTTTGATTATATATATGAGGGGGTTGGTCCCCTCGTTAATACCTTGCTCTTCAAACTAAATCTTGTTTTATCCCAATTCTTTAAGAATGACCCCTGAATCAGAAAGGCCGTAGAATAAATAGTTGAAATTATTTAAAAAAATTTTAGCATAAAGAGTGAAGTGTTTATCTCCTGCTAAATACCTCGCTCTTTATGCTAAAGTATTTTTAGAACCCCTCATATGCGTAATAATCTCTGTTCCTTTTTAAGTTTTAGTGCTTCTCCTTACTTTCAATTGAAAAAAACTTTTTCATGTTTATATTTTCATTGTTTTTTTTATAGTAATGCTAGAAAGTCCTGCGCCCTTTTCATTGAATTTCTCTTGCCCCATGAAATATTCCTCCAAGGAAAGATCCTCCCATATAGCCCCCTCCCCTGAACCCCACACCCAAACCAAAAAAATCCCCCTGATAACGTCGGTACACTTCCCAGTAACCATTACTGTATGTAAACATTGGTCAAAGTTTGTAACTTGCAGCCCCTCCCCCAGGGACTGTGGGGGGTAAGTCATCCCCAAAGACATAGTTATTATGGTTTTCGACTATGTGGAACAAAATGGCTATCTCAAAATTTTGATCCGTTGACTTTGGGAAAAAATGAGCGTGGGAGGGGGCCTAGGTGCCCTCCAATTTTTTTGGTCACTTAAAAAGGGCACTAGAACTTTTCATTTCCGTTAGAATGAGCCCTCTTGCAACACTCTAGGACCACTTGGTTGATACGATGACCCCTGGGAAAAAAAACAACAAAAAACAAATAAACACGCACCCGTGATTTGTCTTCTGGCAAAAAATACGAAATTCCACATTTTTGTAGATTGGACCTTGAAATTTTTTCTATAGGGTTCTCCGATACGCTGAATGCGATGGTGTAATTTTTGTTAAGATCCTATGACTTTTAGGTGGTGTTACCCCCTATTTTCCAAAATAAGGCAAATTTTCTCAGGCTCGTAACTTTTAATGACAATAACTAAACTTGATGAAACTTATATATTTGAAATCAGCATAAAAATCCAATTCTTTTGATATATCTTTTAGCATCGAAATTCCGTTTTTGAGAGTTTCGTTTACTATTGAGCCGGGTCGCTCCTTACTACAGTTCGTTACCACGAACTGTTTGATATGATGAAATAATTCTGACGTCATATGCGGACAGTGACGTCACTCGACAGACAGACAGAAAACTCATTTATATATATATATACTAGCTGTTGGGGTGGCGCTTTGCGCCACCCCAACAGCTAATTTTTAGTTTTTATTTCAAAATAGAAAATTACCTGACAATTTTAGAATTATATCTATCTATATATATAAAAATAAGTTGTCTGTCTGTGGATCAGGTGACGTCATGTTTCTGTGTTGACTGGCGTCATGAAGTTAGTTGTCGTAATTTTTGCTATGACGGTGACGTCATTAAAGATATTTATGACATATATGTTCACGTAGAAATCTATTAATGTTTAAGTTTAAAATGACTGATGAACTTACAATGGCAAAAGCCGATGAAGATGCTCAAAGAGTTTATGCCAAAAAACTTGCTGCTGATAGAGAAAGTCAGAAAAGAAAGCGTGCCGAGGAATCAAAAGAACAGCAAGGAAACAGGCTTGAGGCTAAAGAACGCAAAACCGCGCAGTTAGATGAAGATCCACCTGGACAGCGAGAGTCAAAACATATAAAAACTGAAAATGATAGCATGATGACTGGGTTTGGGATCTTGACTTGGATAAGGTCATCAATGCCTACCAGATTTTAGTTAAAAAAACAAAGGTTCGGCGATATGTATTTCATAGTGAAGCTGAAAAATAAAGAAGAAAAAGAAAACTGAAAAAAGAAAAAATGTAAAAAACTAAAAAATACTAAAAAGAAAAAAAACACTCAAAGAGAAATTACAGACCGGGACACAAATGACGACCGGGACAGAGGGAATATAAATAACGACCGGGACACTCAAGGAGAAATTACAGACTGGGATACCGGGACACAAATGACGACCGGGACACAGGCAATATAAATGACGACCAGGACACAGGTATTTATGAATATCGTTCAAAGACAAATTTTTAATTGTAAGAAGACCGTTGAAAGAGAAATTTCTAATTGTAAAATGACTGAAGAACCTACAATGGCAACACCCGAGGAAGCTGCTCAAAACGAATGTATTCACGCCGAAGTAGCTGAGTTGGTAAAGCGTTATGTTTGAGGTTCTAGGTCCGAGAGGCTCCAGGTTTGAACCTTGGCTTTAGCAGGGGGCACAGGGGGATATATAAATGACGACGGCAACAAAGGAAATGGTCGATTAGCAATCACCATCAACAAAGCTCAAGGGCAATCAATAGAATCATGAGGTATAGATCTGAATACGGATTGTTTTCCCATGGACCAATATGCGTTGCATGTTCAAGAGTCGGTAAACCTGACAATCTATTTATATGCACAGACGATGGGACAGCAAAGGATGTTGTATATTCGCAAGTTTTACATAGTTAAAAACATATATATATATATATATATATATATATACCATTCCCTGTGTCGCCATCGTCATTTATATATCCCCCTGTGCCCCCCGGCGTCCCCTTTGTAGTTTTGTCCCTGTGTCCCGGTCGTCATTTATATTCCCTATGTCCCGGTCGTCATTTGTGCCCCGGTGTCCCAGTATGTGATTTCTCTTTGAGTGTCCCGGGCGTCATTTATATCCCCATGTGCCCCCCCGGCGTCCCCGTTGTAGTTGTGTCCCTGTGTCCCGGTCGTCATTTATATTCCCTGTGTCCCGGTCGTCATTTGTATCCCGGTGTCCCGGTCTGTATATACATTCGTTTTTAGTTTTGTTTTTCTCCTTTATATTTTTCCTTTTTTATTTTTTTTCGCTTTTAGTTTATTTAGATTTTTAGATTTTTTAGTTTTTTTATTAGTTTTTTAGTTTTTTTTTCTTTTTAGTTTTTTTGTAGTTTTTACCTTTTATTTAGTTTTTTTAGTTTTTTTTTTACTTATGTCCTGGTCGTCATTTATACTCCCTGTGTCCCGGTCGTCATTTGTGTCCCGGTGCTTTGTTGATTGCTAATCGAACATTCCTTTTGTCCCAGTCGCTTTCTCTTTGAGTGTCGTCATTTATATTCCCTATGTGCCGGTGTCCCGGTCGTCATTTGTGTCCCGATGTCCCGGTCTGTAATTTCGTCAGTTGAAAACATGACGTCAGTCGACACACAAACATGACGTCACCCGACAGACAGACCCACACACACACAGACAACTTATTTTTATATATATAGATTGTTCCGAGTTTTCATCCGTCACGATGTCTAAGATTGAAAAGGATAAAGTTCAACTGGATGCAAAGTCAATTTATGTTTTTAACGACGTAAAACTTGTGAATATACAACATTCTTTGCTGCCCCATTGTCTGTGCATATAAATAGATTGTCAGGTTTACCGACTCTTGAACATGCAACATATAATTGTCCATGGGAAAAACAATCCATATTCAGATCTATACCTCATGATTCTAATGATTGCCCTTGAGCTTTGTTGATGGTGATTGATAATCGAACATTGCCTGTGTCCCCGTCATCATTTATATATCCCCCCTGTGCCCCCGGCGTCACCGTTGTAGTTGTGTCCCTGCGTCCCGGTCGTCATTTATATTCCCTGTGTCCCGGTCGTCATCCCGGTATACATTCGTTTTTGAATTGGTATATGATGAAATAAATTTTTAATTTTTTCCCTTTTTTTCTTTTTAGTTTTTTTTCATTGGTTTTTACCTTTTTTTAGGTTTTTTAGTTTTTTTCTTTTTTTGTTTTTAGTTCTTTTTGAAGTTTTTATCTTTTTAGTTTTTTATTTTTTATTTTATATTTTTTTAGTTTTCTTTTTCTCCTTTATTTTTCAGTTTTTTTTCCTTTTTTTTAGTTTTTTTTTTCTTTTTTAGTTCTTTTAGTTTTTACCTTTTTTAGTTTTTTTTCAGTTTTTTTAGTTTTTTAGCTTTTTTTGTTTTTTTGTTAGTTTTTAGTTTATTTTATGTTTTTTTTCCTTTTTTTAGTTTTTTTTAGTTGTTTACTTTTTTTTTAGTTTTTTTTTAGTTTTTAAGCTTTTTTAGATTTTTTTTATTTTTTTTTTCTTTTTAGTTTTTTTTGTAGTTTTTACCTTCTTGAGATTTTTGCTTCTTTTATATTAATGCTAAAGCCAAAGTTCGAACCTGGAACCTCTTGATCCTAGAACCTGGAACATAACGCCTTATCAACTCAGCTACATCGGCTTGAATACATTCGTTTTGGAATTGGTATATGATGAAATAATTCAGACGTCATATTATATGACGAAAAAAATTTTTAGTTTTTTTCCTTTTTTCTTTTTAGTTTTTTATTGGTTTTTACCTTTTTTTTAGCTTTTTTAGTTTTTTTTTATTTTTTCTTTTTTAGTTTTTTTTGTAGTTTTTATCTTTTTTATTTTTTTTATTTTTATTCATATTTTTTTAATTTTCTTTTTCTCTTTTATTTTCCAGTTTTTTCCTTTGTTTTTAGTTTTTTTCTTTTTTTAGTTTTTAGTTTTTTTTTAGTTTGTTTAACCTTTTTTAGTTTTTTTAGTTTTTTAGCTTTTGTTAAGGTTTTTTTATTGGTTTTTAGTTTTTTTTGTAGTTTTTTGCCTTTTTTTAGTTTTTTTCAGTTTTTTTTTAGTTTTTAGTTTTTTACCTTTTTTTTAGTTTTTTTTTTAGTTTTTTAGCTTTTTTAGTTTTTTTTCTTTTTAGTTTTTTTTTGTAGTTTTTACCTTTTTTATTTTTTTTTTCTTCTTTTGTATTAGTGTGAAATAATTCAGACGTCATATGCGGACAAACACGGACGTCACTCGACAGTCAGACAGACCAGACATAACCCACAAACAACTTATTTATATATATATAGATAGATTTTTATTTTTTTTTAGTTTTTAATTTATTTTTATTTTTGTTTTTTTTAGTTTCTTTTTCTCTCCTTTATTTTTCAGTTTTTTTTCCTTTTTTTAGTTTTTTTTTCTTTTTAGTGTTTTAGTCTTTTTAGTTTTTTTTATTAGTTTTTTCGTTTTTTTTTTCTTTTTTAACCTTCTTTTTTAGTTTTTTTAGTTTTTTTCTTTTTTATTTTTTTTTGTAGTTTTTGCCTTTTTTAGTTTTTTTTCTTCTTTTGTATTAATGCTTTTTTTTATTAGTTTTTAGTTTTTTTCTTTTTATTTTTGTAGTTTTTACCTTTTTTTTATTTTTTTTTAGTTTTTTTGTCTTTTTTTAGTTTTTAGTTTTTTTACCTTTTCTTTAGTTTTTTTTTGTAGTTTTTTTACCTCTTTTAGTTTTTTTCTTCTTTTGTATTAATGCTAAAGCCAAGGTTCGAACCTGGAACCTCTCGGACCTAGAACCAGGAAAATAGCGCTTTACCAACTGAGCTACTTCGGCTTGAATACATTCGTTTTTGAGTTGGTATATGGTGAAATAATTCAGACGTCATATGCGGACAGTGACGTCACTCGACAGACAGACAGACAACTTATTTTTATATATATAGTTGTGATATTGAATATACAAGAACATTTTTAAATATAAAACGGTTTTAATATTTGCTTGAAAATTTTTGTTCATTCAAAGTGAATTTTGACATAACCAAAAATTTTTTGGTTTTATTTTTTTTTGAAAAATTCTTTACAAGTTTTTTTTATATTTTTTACATTTTTTTGGGGGGAAATTATGTTTATTAAAAAAATTTTTTTTGGTTTAATGTATTCAGAATATCAGAATGTATTTGGACAATTCCTTGGGACACGGGGATTTAAACCATGATCCCAATTGCTACAGGAATGACGTCATTATAAGTATATAAGAAGGCCTTTCAAAGAGAAATTTTTAATGTAGATCTTAAAATGACAGAAGAACCTACAATGGCAGAAGAAACAGCCGAGGAAGCTGCTCAAAGAGCTAATGCCAAAAGGCTTGCGGCTAATAGAGAAAGTAAGAAAGGAAAGCGTGCCGAGGAATCACAACAACAGCGTGAAAACAGGCTTCGCGCCCAAATGACAGAAGAACCTACAATGGTAGAAGAAACAGCCGAGGAAGCTGCTCAAAGAGTTCATGCCAAAAGGCTTGCGGCTAATAGAGAAAGTAAGAAAAGAAAGCGTGCCGAGGAATCACAACAAAAGCGTGAAAACAGGCTTGCGGCTGATAGGGAAAGTATGAAAAGAAAGCGTGCCGAGGAATCACAACAACAGCGTGAAAACATGCTTGCGTCTCAAAGAGAAAATCACCAAAAG
>NC_088880.1:21487962-21563286 GCF_032884065.1 Artemia franciscana | reverse complement strand
AGTGGCAATCGTTATGGTCGGTGATCAGTTTTTACCTCGAGATATTATTCTACATAAGCGAAACGCTCAGTTGTTAAGAATTGCTGAAACTCATCGATGCTACGATGCCCTACAATATCCTATCATTTTTTGGGATGGAGCCGACGGCTATCACTTTAATATTAAATTGATGAATCCAGCCACTAACAAAGAAATGAATAAGAAATGCAGTGCAATGCATTATTATTCCTATAGACTAATGATTCGGCAGGATGAAGAAAATTATATTTTAAAATGCCGTGAATTGTTTCACCAATTTGTCGTGGATATGTATGCTAAAATTGAATCAGAACGTTTGCTATATATCCGCCTGAATCAGACCAAGCTCCGCTCTGAACAATACATTCATTTGCGAGATGCAGTTATAAATGACGGTAATACCACAAACGTTGGAAGATTAACAATTTTACCTTCGTCATATGCTGGCAGTCCCCGTCATATGCATGAATATGCTCAAGATGCTATTGCGTATGTTCGTCTCTATGGTCGTCCAGATTTATTTATTACATTTACATGTAATCAATCTTGGGACGAGATACTGCAGCTTTTACTTCAAGGACAATCGGCGGTTCATAGGCATGACATTACGGCACGTGTCTTCCGGCAAAAGTAGAAATCACTGATAAACTACCTTGTAAAACATGAAGTGTTTGGGTCAGTGCGATGCTGGATGTACTCAGTGGAATGGCAAAAACGAGGTTTGCCACACGCACATATACTAATCTGGCTACATAAAAAAATTACTTCAAACGAAATTGATGATGTGATTTCCGCTGAAATACCTGATAAAAATGTCGATAAGGGGTTACATGATATTATTGTAAAAAATATGATACATGGACCTTGCGGTGCACTGAACGAAAATTCACCATGCATGGCCAAAGGAAGGTGCACAAAGCAATATCCTCGACTTTTAGTACCCAAAACAATTACTGGCAATGATGGTTACCCACAATATAGAAGAAGATCTACTGAAAATGGCGGTAAAACAGCAATAATAAAGAAGCGTAACGGTACCACCATCGAAGTAGAGAACCAGTGGGTTGGTCCATATTCCCCATTATTATCAAAAACATTTAATGCACACATAAACGTTGAATACTGTAACTCCGTAAAGGCAATCAAATACATATGTAAATACGTCAACAAAGGCAGTGACATGGCAGTTTTTGGCTTGCAGTCCGAAATCAAAGATGTCGATGAAATCGTAGAATATCAGGCTGGAAGATACATAAGCAGTAATGAAGCTGTTTGGCGAATTCTTTCATTTCCGATACATGAACATAGTCCAGCTGTTGTTCACTTAGCGGTACATTTACAGAATGGTCAACGTGTTTATTTCACGGAAACCAACGTGCAACAAAGAGTCCTGAATCCACCGGATACAACATTAACAGCTTTTTTTTCGCTTTGCAAAAATGATTCTTTTGCAAAAAAACTGCTGTATACTGAAGTGCCTTCGTATTACACGTGGAATACTAAAAATAAAGTATTTGAACGTCGAAAACAGGGTAAGTCAGTCGACGGCCAACCTACCATCTTCAAAGATACCACGATAGGAAGACTCTACACCGTTCACCCCAATCAACATGAATGCTTCTTTCTACGCCTGCTTTTGGTGAATGTACCCGATCCGACATCCTTTGAGTATTTGAGGACTGTAAATGGTACTATACATGACACTTACCGTAGTGCATGCCAAGCTCTGAATTTATTGGAGAATGACCAACACTGGGATAACTGCATCAATGACGCGTGCGAAACGTCAACCCCAAGTCAAATTCGTGCATTGTTTGGCATCATTTTAACAACTTGCTCTCCATCAGCTCCTACAGAGTTATGGGAAAAATATAAGTCAAAAATGTCCGAAGATATACTTCATCGAAAACAGTTAGAGACGTCAGACATGACTTTTGATTTTACATCAGAAATTTATAACTACACTTTAGTTGTTATAGAGGATTTGTGCATAAGTATGGCAAACAAACCTCTTCAGGATTTGGGAATGCCTTCACCTAACCGTATCGCTGCTGTTTCGACATGTGTAGAATTGGATCGTGAACAAAGTTACAGTACGAGTGATCTATTGTCGTATGTACAAAATAACATTTCCAAGTTAATGTCGGAACAAAAAGACATTTATGATACGATAATGCATTGTGTCGATAACAACGTTGGAGAAATTTTCTTTTTGGATGCGCCAGGAGGTACTGGTAAAACGTTTGTGATAAAACTGATTCTGGCATCAATTCGATCTAAAAATGATATAGCGTTGGCAATTGCGTCGTCCGGAATAGCCGCAACATTGCTGCCTGGTGGAAGAACTGCTCATTCCGCTTTGAAATTGCCTCTGAACTTGCATTCTACAGAAACTCCCACGTGCAATATTTCCATATCATCTGGGATGGGTAAAGTATTGCAGCAATGCAAACTTATTATTTGGGATGAGTGCACAATGGCACACAAAAAATCGCTCGAGGCTCTGGATCAATGCTTGAAAGATTTGCGAGGGAAGTCGAAACCCTTTGGCAGCACCTTAATATTGCTTGCGGGAGATTTCAGGCAAACATTACCTATAATACCTAGATCAACTCCTGCAGACGAAATGAATGCTTGCCTGAAAAATTCTAATTTATGGGCACACGTAAAAACATTAAAATTAACTACAAATATGCGTGTCCGATTGCAAAACGATGACTCTGGTCAAACATTTTCAGATCAATTGCTGGCAATGGGAAACGGAAAGCTCCCAGTAGACTCAATTTCAGGACGTATACAACTACCTGCTGATTTTCAATCAATGAATTGATTGAAAAAGTATTTCCGAATATTCTAAAAAATTATAAAAATAATAAATGGCTAAGTGAAAGAGCGATTCTCGCACCCAAAAATATAGACGTCCACGAAATCAACAATATTGTTTTGACCAAGATTCAAGACCAGGCAGTCCTTTACAAGTCAGTCAACACAGTTTTGGAACCAAATAAAGCGGTTAATTATCCATCTGAATTTTTAAATTCCATAGATCTTTCAGGGTTTCCACCACACGTGCTACAACTAAAAATAGGCGTACCAATAATACTTTTAAGAAATATAAACCCACCAAAGCTTTGCAATGGCACTCGACTTGCCGTAAAAAAAACAATGGAAAACCTAATAGAGGCCACAATCCTGACAGGGCCTTTTGAGGGTGAGGCTGTTCTTATTCCTCGCATTCCCATGATTCCAACAGATCTGCCTTTTCAATTTAAAAGATTGCAATTCCCAATTCGATTAGCATTTGCAATCACCATTAACAAAGCTCAAGGTCAATCATTAGAAAAATGTGGTATTGATCTTAATACTGATTGTTTTTCCCATGGACAATTGTACGTTGCATGTTCGAGGGTCGGTAAACCTGACAATCTATTTATATGCAGCGAGAATTGGACAGCGAAGAATGTTGTATATTCGCAAGTTTTACGCAGTTAATTTGTATTTCGGAACCAAATGAAGCGGTTAATTATCCATCTGAATTTTTAAATTCCATAGATCCTTCAGGGTGTCCACCACACCTGCTACAACTAAAAATAGGCGTACCAATAATACTTTTAAGAAATATCAACCCACCAAAGCTTTGCAATGGCACGCGACTTGCCGTAAAAAAAAAACAATGGAAAACCTAATAGATGCCACAATCTTGACAGGGCCTTATGAGGGTGAGGCTGTTCTTATTCCTCGCATTCCCATGATTCCAACGGATCTGCTTTTTCAATTTAAAAGATTGCAATTCCCAATTCGATTAGCATTTGCAACCACCATCAACAAAGCTCAAGGGCAATCACTAGAAAAATGCGGTATAGATCTTAATACAGATTGCTTTACCAATGTACAATTGTATGTTGCATCTTTGAGGGTCGGTAAACCTGACAATCTATTTATACGCACAGACAATGGGACAGCGAAGACTGTTGTATATTCACAAGTTTTACGTAGTTAATTTGTATTGTATCTATCTATCTATCTATCTATATAAAAACGAGTTGTGTGTATGCATGTTTGTTTGTTTGTAAAAAGAGCGTTTGCATATGACGTCATTATTAGTACATACGGCTTTGTATATGGACAGACAATGGGAAAGCCAAGAATGTTGTATATTCGCAATTTTTACGTAGTTTGAAACACATATATAAATCTATCTATATTCACAGGTGGGACACAGGGACACAACTACAATGGCGCGTAACTAATATGGCGCGTAACTAATATGGCGCGTAACGACTTACGCGCGCGGGGGGGCTTGGGGGGGCGCGAAGCGCCCCACCAACTAGGTGTTGGGGTGGCGCGAAGCGCCACCCCAACAGCTAGTATATATATATATATATATATATATATATATATATATATATATATATATATATATATATATATCTATATATATAAAAATAAGTTGTCTGTGTGTGGATCTGTGGATCAGGTGACGTCATGTTTGTTCGCATATGACGTCTGAATTATTTCACACTAATACAAAAGAAGAAAAAAACTAAAAAAGGTAAAAACTACAAAAAAAAACTACAAAGAAAAAAAAACTAAAAAAGCTAAAAAACTAAAAAAAACTAAAAAAAGGTAAAAATCTAATAACTAAAAAAAAACTGAAAAAAATAAAAAAAGGCAAAAACTACAAAAAAAATAAAAACTAATAAAAAAACTAAAAAAGCTAAAAAACTAAAAAAACTAAAAAAAACTAAAAAAAGGTAAAAAACTAAAAAAACTAAAAACTAAAAAAGAAAAAAACTAAAAAAAAGGAAAAAACTGAAAAATAAAAGAGAAAAAGAAAACTAAAAAAATATGAATAAATATATATAAAAATAAGTTGTTTGTGGGTTATGTCTGTCTGTCTAAAAGCTAGTATATATATATATATATAATATATATATATATATATATATATATATATATATATATATATATATATATATATATATATATATATATATGGTTTTAACTACGTAAAACTTGCGAATATACAACATTCTTTGCTGTCCCATTGTCTTTGCATATAAATAGATTGTCAGGTTTACCGACTCTTGAACATGCAACATATAATGGTCCATGGGAAAACAATCTGTATTCAGATCTATACCTCATGATTCTAATGATTGCCCTTGAGCTTTGTTGATGGTGATTGCTAATCGACCATTCCCTGTCCCGGTGTCCCGGTCGTCATTTATATCCCCCTGTTTCCCCCGGTGTCCCCGTTGTAGTTGTGTCCCTGTGTCCCGGTCGTCATTTATATTCCCTGTGTCCCGGTCGTCATTTGTATCCCGGTGTCCCGGTCTGTATATAAATTCGTTTTTTAGTTTTGTTTTTCTCCTTTATTTTTTTCCTTTTTTTTTCTTTTTTAGTTTATTTAGATTTTTAGATTTTTTAGTTTTTTTATTAGTTTTTAGTTTTTTTTTCTTTTTAGTTTTTTTGTAGTTTTTACCTTCTTTTTAGTTTTGTTAGTTTTTTTTTTTACTTATGTCCTGGTCGTCATTTATACTCCCTGTGTCCCGGTGCTTTGTTGATTGCTAATCGAACATTCCTTTTGTCTCGTCATTTATTTTTTTCTTTTTTAGTTCTTTTAGTTTTTACCTTTTTTAGTTTTTTTTAGTTTTTTAGATGAAAATTTTTTTTAGTTTTTTCCTTTTTTTCTTTTTAGTTTTTTATTGGTTTTTACCTTTATTTTAGCTTATTTTTCAGTTTTTTCCTTTTTTTTAGTTTTTTTTTATTTTTTATTTTTTTTAGTTTTTTACCTTTTTTTATTTTTTTTATTTTTTTTATTTTTTTTTATTTTTTTTATTTTTTTTAGTTTTTTAGCTTTTTTACTTTTTTTATTAGTTTTTAGTTTTTTTTGTAGTTTTTGCCTTTTTTTAGTTTTTTCAGTTTTTTTTTTAGTTTTTTATTGGTTTTTACCTTTATTTTAGCTTATTTTTCAGTTTTTTCCTTTTTTTTAGTTTTTTTTAGTTTTTAGTTTTTTTAGTTTTTTACCTTTTTTTAGTTTTTTTAGTTTTTTAGCTTTTTTATTTTTTTTATTAGTTTTTAGTTTTTTTTGTAGTTTTTGCCTTTTTTTAGTTTTTTTAGTTTTTTAGCTTTTTTATTAGTTTTTAGTTTTTTTTGTAGTTTTTGCCTTTTTTTAGTTTTTTTCTTTTTAGTTTTTTTGTAGTTTTTACTTTCTTTTTAGTTTTGTTAGTTTTTTTTTTACTTATATCCTGGTCGTCATTTATACTCCCTGTGTCCCGGTGCTTTGTTGATTGCTAATCGAACATTCCTTTTGTCCTGGTCGCTTTCTCTTTGAGTGTCATTTATTTTTTTCTTTTTTAGTTCTTTTAGTTTTTACCTTTTTTAGTTTTTCTTAGTTTTTTAGATGAAAATTTTTTTTAGTTTTTTCCTTTTTTTCTTTTTAGTTTTTTATTGGTTTTTACCTTTATTTTAGCTTATTTTTCAGTTTTTTCTTTTTTTTAGTTTTTTTTTTATTTTTTATTTTTTTTTAGTTTTTTACCTTTTTTTAGTTTTTTTTAGTTTTTTTAGTTTTTTAGCTTTTTTACTTTTTTTATTAGTTTTTAGTTTTTTTGTAGTTTTTGCCTTTTTTTAGTTTTTTCAGTTTTTTTTTTAGTTTTTTATTGGTTTTTACCTTTAATTTAGCTTATTTTTCAGTTTTTTTCCTTTTTTTTAGTTTTTTTTTAGTTTTTAGTTTTTTTAGTTTTTTACCTTTTTTTAGTTTTTTAGCTTTTTTATTTTTTTTATTAGTTTTTAGTTTTTTGTAGTTTTTGCCTTTTTTTAGTTTTTTTAGTTTTTTAGCTTTTTTATTAGTTTTTAGTTTTTTTGTAGTTTTTGCCTTTTTTTAGTTTTTTTAGTTTTTTAGCTTTTTTATTTTTTTTATTAGTTTTTAGTTTTTTTTGTAGTTTTTGCCTTTTTTTAGTTTTTTCAGTTTTGACGTCACCTGATCCAGTTTTTTCAGGTGACGTCACCTGACACATCCACAGACAGACAACTTATTTTTATATATTGTGTCCCTGTGTCCCGGTCGTCATTTATATTCCCTGTGTCCCGGTCGTCATTTGTATCCCGGTGTCCCGGTCTGTATATACATTCGTTTTTTAGTTTTGTTTTTCTCCTTTATTTTTTTCCTTTTTTTTTTCTTTTTTAGTTTATTTAGATTTTTAGATTTTTTAGTTTTTTTATTAGTTTTTAGTTTTTTTTTCTTTTTAGTTTTTTTGTAGTTTTTACCTTCTTTTTAGTTTTGTTAGTTTTTTTTTTTACTTATGTCCTGGTCGTCATTTATACTCCCTGTGTCCCGGTGCTTTGTTGATTGCTAATCGAACATTCCTTTTGTCTCGTCATTTATTTTTTTCTTTTTTAGTTCTTTTAGTTTTTACCTTTTTTAGTTTTTTTTAGTTTTTTAGATGAAAATTTTTTTTAGTTTTTTCCTTTTTTTCTTTTTAGTTTTTTATTGGTTTTTACCTTTATTTTAGCTTATTTTTCAGTTTTTTCCTTTTTTTTAGTTTTTTTTTTATTTTTTATTTTTTTTAGTTTTTTACCTTTTTTTAGTTTTTTTATTTTTTTTAGTTTTTTAGCTTTTTTACTTTTTTTATTAGTTTTTAGTTTTTTTTGTAGTTTTTGCCTTTTTTTAGTTTTTTCAGTTTTTTTTTTTTTAGTTTTTTATTGGTTTTTACCTTTATTTTAGCTTATTTTTCAGTTTTTTCCTTTTTTTTAGTTTTTTTTAGTTTTTAGTTTTTTTAGTTTTTTACCTTTTTTTAGTTTTTTTAGTTTTTTTTAGTTTTTTAGCTTTTTTATTTTTTTTATTAGTTTTTAGTTTTTTTTGTAGTTTTTGCCTTTTTTTAGTTTTTTTAGTTTTTTAGCTTTTTTATTAGTTTTTAGTTTTTTTTGTAGTTTTTGCCTTTTTTTAGTTTTTTTCTTTTTAGTTTTTTTGTAGTTTTTACTTTCTTTTTAGTTTTGTTAGTTTTTTTTTTACTTATGTCCTGGTCGTCATTTATACTCCCTGTGTCCCGGTGCTTTGTTGATTGCTAATCGAACATTCCTTTTGTCCTGGTCGCTTTCTCTTTGAGTGTCATTTATTTTTTTCTTTTTTAGTTCTTTTAGTTTTTACCTTTTTTAGTTTTTCTTAGTTTTTTAGATGAAAATTTTTTTTAGTTTTTTCCTTTTTTTCTTTTTAGTTTTTTATTGGTTTTTACCTTTATTTTAGCTTATTTTTCAGTTTTTTCCTTTTTTTTAGTTTTTTTTTATTTTTTATTTTTTTTAGTTTTTTACCTTTTTTTAGTTTTTTTATTTTTTTTAGTTTTTTAGCTTTTTTACTTTTTTTATTAGTTTTTAGTTTTTTTTGTAGTTTTTGCCTTTTTTTAGTTTTTTCAGTTTTTTTTTTTTTAGTTTTTTATTGGTTTTTACCTTTATTTTAGCTTATTTTTCAGTTTTTTCCTTTTTTTTAGTTTTTTTTAGTTTTTAGTTTTTTTAGTTTTTTACCGTTTTTTAGTTTTTTTAGTTTTTTTTAGTTTTTTAGCTTTTTTATTTTTTTTATTAGTTTTTAGTTTTTTTTTGTAGTTTTTGCCTTTTTTTAGTTTTTTTAGTTTTTTAGCTTTTTTATTAGTTTTTAGTTTTTTTTGTAGTTTTTGCCTTTTTTTAGTTTTTTTCTTTTTAGTTTTTTTGTAGTTTTTACTTTCTTTTTAGTTTTGTTAGTTTTTTTTTTACTTATGTCCTGGTCGTCATTTATACTCCCTGTGTCCCGGTGCTTTGTTGATTGCTAATCGAACATTCCTTTTGTCCTGGTCGCTTTCTCTTTGAGTGTCATTTATTTTTTTCTTTTTTAGTTCTTTTAGTTTTTACCTTTTTTAGTTTTTCTTAGTTTTTTAGATGAAAATTTTTTTTAGTTTTTTCCTTTTTTCCTTTTTAGTTTTTTATTGGTTTTTACCTTTATTTTAGCTTATTTTTCAGTTTTTTCCTTTTTTTAGTTTTTTTTTATTTTTTATATTTTTTTAGTTTTTTACCTTTTTTTAGTTTTTTTTAGTTTTTTTAGTTTTTTAGCTTTTTTACTTTTTTTTATTAGTTTTTAGTTTTTTTGTAGTTTTTGCCTTTTTTTAGTTTTTTCAGTTTTTTTTTTTAGTTTTTTATTGGTTTTTACCTTTATTTTAGCTTATTTTTCAGTTTTTTCCTTTTTTTTAGTTTTTTTTTAGTTTTTAGTTTTTTTAGTTTTTTACCTTTTTTTAGTTTTTTAGCTTTTTTATTTTTTTTATTAGTTTTTAGTTTTTTGTAGTTTTTGCCTTTTTTTAGTTTTTTTAGTTTTTTAGCTTTTTTATTAGTTTTTAGTTTTTTTTTGTAGTTTTTGCCTTTTTTTAGTTTTTTTAGTTTTTTAGCCTTTTTATTTTTTTTATTAGTTTTTAGTTTTTTTTGTAGTTTTTGCCTTTTTTTAGTTTTTTCAGTTTTGACGTCACCTGATCCAGTTTTTTCAGGTGACGTCACCTGACACATCCACAGACAGACAACTTATTTTTATATATATAGATATATATATATATCTATATATATAAAAATAAGTTGTCTGTGTGTGGATCTGTGGATCAGGTGACGTCATGTTTGTTCGCATATGACGTCTGAATTATTTCACACTAATACAAAAGAAGAAAAAAACTAAAAAAGGTAAAAACTACAAAAAAAAACTACAAAGAAAAAAAAAACTAAAAAAGCTAAAAAACTAAAAAAAACTAAAAAAAGGTAAAAATCTAATAACTAAAAAAAAACTGAAAAAAATAAAAAAAGGCAAAAACTACAAAAAAAATAAAAACTAATAAAAAAACTAAAAAAGCTAAAAAACTAAAAAAACTAAAAAAAACTAAAAAAAGGTAAAAAACTAAAAAAAACTCAAAACTAAAAAAGAAAAAAACTAAAAAAACTAAAAAAAACTAAAAAAAGGTAAAAAACTAAAAAAAACTCAAAACTAAAAAAGAAAAAAACTAAAAAAAAGGAAAAAACTGAAAAATAAAAGAGAAAAAGAAAACTAAAAAAATATGAATAAATATATATAAAAATAAGTTGTTTGTGGGTTATGTCTGTCTGTCTAAAAACTAAAAACTAATAAAAAAACTAAAAAATCTAAAAATCTAAATAAACTAAAAAAGAAAAAAAAAGAAAAAAGGAAAAAAATAAAGGAGAAAAACAAAACTAAAAAACGAATGTATATACAGACCGGGACACCGGGATACAAATGACGACCGGGACACAGGGAATATAAATGACGACCGGGACACAGGGACACAACTACAATGGGGACGCCGGGGGGCACAGGGGGATATAAATGACGACCGGGACACCGGGACACAAGGAATATAAATGACGCCCGGGACACTCAAAGAGAAATCACAGACTGGAACACCGGGACACAAATGACGACCGGGACACAGGGAATATAAATGACGACCGGGACACAGGGACATAACTACAAAGGGGACGCCGGGGTGCACAGGGGGATATATAAATGACGATGGCGACTCAGGGAATGGTCGATTAGCAATCACCATCAACAAAGCTCAAGGGCAATCATTAGAATCATGAGGTATAGATCTGAATACGGATTGTTTTCCCATGGACCATTATATGTTGCATGTTCAAGAGTCGGTAAACCTGACAATCTATTTATATGCACAGACAATGGGACAGCAAAGAATGTTGTATATTCGCAAGTTTTACGTAGTTAAAAACATATATATATATATATATATATATATATATATATATATATATATATATATATATATATATATATATATATATATATATATATATATATATATATATATATATATATATATATATATATATATATATCTATATTCACAGGTGGGACATAGGGACACAACTACAATGGCGCGTAACTAATATGGCGCGTAACGACTTACGCGCGCGGGGGGGCTTGGGGGGGGGGGCGCGAAGCGCCCCCACCAACTAGGTGTTGGGGTGGCGCGAAGCGCCACCCCAACAGCTAGTATATATATATATATATATATATATATTGATTTTCACAAGCCTCATCGTTTGAAAGTTGCCTAAAATTACGCAACATCGTGAGGTTTGAGAAATATTTGACAAGGGTATAATAAATGATAAAGCTCACTTTTAACTAAGCATTAGCAATTTGATGAGCAAACGTAAAAGGAAATACTACTCAAAACTTATTAATAAATTTGCTTGTTTAGCTTAGAATTGGTTTAGTTAAAAATTGCTTTCCGGGCTCCATTCAACATTCTGGATCCACGTTGGTTGGAATCAAATATCAGGCTAGAGGCTGAATATCACTGAACTAAACGTTAGTTTTTTAAATTGCTCGTCTGAATTCAGTGCACATACAATGTGAACATGCCCTTTTTATTGTCAAAACATAAGTAAATAAAATATGTCAAATTTAATTGACATGGCCTACTGTTATTAAAAAAAAAAAACTACACATAGTTTAGTGTATTTTTATTCCTCACCCGAATATGCTTATCAATGATCAAATTAAAGGCCGGAATGACAGACGA
This sequence comes from Artemia franciscana, assembly GCF_032884065.1. Classification (NCBI taxonomy): domain Eukaryota; kingdom Metazoa; phylum Arthropoda; class Branchiopoda; order Anostraca; family Artemiidae; genus Artemia; species Artemia franciscana. The sequence goes on along the minus strand of NC_088880.1, from coordinate 21,551,701 downwards.
ATCCCCGAAGCTCTTAAAGTAGAAGAAAGTTGAAAAAAATTGAAGTTACTCTATTTTGACTAGCCTTGACGTCTAACATTCTTTTGTCAAAACCTAGATTTATATTTCAGTGTCCCAAGGACACAATTCCTAAGAAATTAAAGTGCGTTAGAGACTTAATGACGTCAAATAGTGTTAAGTTATTTTTACCATCTGCTGGCAATAGAAGACTAAAAGCAATGAATAGAAATGAGCAATGTATAGCAATGAGATTCATTGCTCGGTCGGTTAATGTGAAGAAACATTATGTAAGGAGCTCAAAAATATAGAGGTTTTGTGGAAGAGGGTTGCCACCTCCTCCTCAAAAATGAGGAGGGTTGCCACCTCCTCAATACTTTGGTCTTCACAGTAAGGTTTAACTTTTCGTCCCAGTACTTCAAGAGCGGCTCGTGAAAAACAAGGGTCGGTTAACTTTAACAACAAGAAGCTTTTTTGAAAGTACCAAAAACTTTAGCGTGAAAAATGGGGTATTGAGGAGGAGGCAGTCCCTCATATACGTAATAGGGTGGCGGGGTCTCTTGGAAATGTACTGCAGCAGGGGAATTACCCCTCTGTTTGAGTATTTTACTCGGGATCACTGTAATCATATTCTTCTTCGCAATCATACATTATATTTAGAAGAAAACAACAAAAAGCCTGTTCTATAAGATTTTTTATTTTTATTTCTTTTTTTTTCAAGCAGCGGAAATGCTGCTATCGTAATACCCTAAAACGACTACAAACATCATTATGGCCTACATGAACGAACTAGTAAAATATTTGTGATGAAAAATTGAATATTTTGTGATTTGATAGCATATATGATTTTCTTCCCTTGTCAGCAATGCTCCCCCTCATATTTTTTTATTTCACATTGCTTTCCCACTCTTTAGCTCTCTTCTCTCCTACGGTTTCCTTTAATGGTCATTTTAAATTCTATGCTCTATGTTAAAGGTATGCTTCCTTAGCCTTTTTTTAGCCTTAAAACGGCCAAAAAGAGCTTTTTTTTATCATAATTTTTTATGAGAAAAGAATTATTTCTCATAAAAATTAACGACGTTTTATAATGACTATGAAACGTCATTATAGCCTACATGAACGAACCAGTTAACTATTTGTGATGAAAAATTGAATATTTTGTGATTTGATAGCAAATATGATTTTCTTCCCTTGTCAGCAATGCTCCCCCTCATATTTTTTCTTTCACATTGCTTTCCCACTCTTTAGCTTTCTTCCCTCCTACGGTTTCCTTTAATGGTCATTTTAAATTCTATGCTCTGTATTAAAGGTATGCTTCCTTAGCCTTTTTTTAGCCTTTAAGCGGCTAAAAAGAGCTTTTTTTATCATAATGTTTTATGAGAAAAGAATTATTTCTCATAAAAATTTATGACGTTTTATAATGACTATAAAACGTCATTATAGCCTACATGAACGAACCAGTTAAATATTTGTGATGAAAAATTGAATATTTTGTGATTTGATAGCATATATGATTTTCTTCCCTTGTCAGCAATCCTCCCCCTCATATTTTTTTTATTTCACATTGCTTTCCCACTCTTTAGCTCTCTTCCCTCCTACGGTTTCCTTTAATGGTCATTTTAAATTCTATGCTCTATATAAAAGGCTTTTTTTAGCCTTTAAACGGCCGAAAAGAGCTTTTTATTATCATAATTTTTTATTTTCAGAAAAAATTACCCAAATACAAAATCACATACAACAAGAGGGACACGCTGCGTTTGATGGAAGTGTGCAGCGTGTAGCGAGAAATTTAACTTTGTGGGTGCAAAGACTAATGGAGTTGAAAAAAAAAACCGGCACTCCGAGACGTAATTCATGTGGAAAAATCTGGACAGCCCCTCAGGAGAGGGTAAAGATCCAAAACGCAAACTCACCCCTGCCCTTAAGACGGCCCTAATGATGCATATTGATTTTTGAATTGACACTGCAAATCAAACATCTAGGGGGTGGGGTCTAGGGGCTAATTGGCCAATGCTGTAAAATGTAGTTTATATTGGCTTTATTGTGAATCCAAAAGCATAAAGTTGTGAATCCAAAAGCATAAATCCGAAAAACATAAGTTGTATATTTTTCTCTAATTATTCACAATATTATTTTTCTAGTACCGAGATTTAACTAACACAAAACCAAGTCAATTATAATCTTTCATGGAATATTTTTAGCGAATCAGAAAAACATTCAATAAGCTGAAAATCTCGGTATTAGTAAGATCATAATGTGACTAGGTCTTAAAGACATCGTACTGTACTATAGTTATAGTACTACAAAGTACTTTTGTAGTACTTTTATAGTACTAAAAATTTTCTTTATGGTACTAAGTGGCTTATTTTTTAGTTACTACTGTCATTTTCACTTGATTTGAGTAAATTGGCCACAATTTTGCCCCCTCCCCGCACCCCCTGGATTTTGATGAAATTACGCCATCGTTCTCTAGTAGTGTTTTTTTTTCTACCAGAGGCAAGATCGCAGTATTAAGTTGCAAGAGCTACTTGTTTTCGATAATGCAAGTCACTATTATAAAGTAACAAATGATCATAAATCCTAAATTATGCTTACAGCTTTCTATGACTTACATATAAAATGCAAAATCACATATAATATAATATTCAATAATTATAAAAATTAGTAAATATAAAATTATATACAAAAAAAAACTATTTTAAAGTGTTTCGACACCCATCTCCCCATCGCCCGCAAACTATCGAGTGCGGTTCTGGTTGTCTTAAGCTGAACAAGGGCGTCCCGCAGATTCTAAATAGCAATCATTAAACGCTAGTTTTCAAATCAAACTTTCTTTTTTTTCAGTTCTAGAATATGACTTTTCTTAAATCCTGTGCTTCCTTAACTGAAATCAAATCAAATCAATTTTTTTTTTTTTTTTTTTTTTTTTTTTTTTTTTTTGGCAACAACATTCAATAGAAAGCTCTTGCATCTTTCCAAGCATAGTGTTTGGATGTTGTATTGCCATTGGCATAGTAGGTTTTTTTTTTGAGGATGGGTGACTGGGCAGCCAGTAGATGGAAATTTACCAAATTTTCTCTAAATTTAACTGTATAATCACTGTTTAGGATTTATCAATGGAAAAAACGATTCTTCTAGCGAGGACACTGCCCCATCCCCAGCCCTTAGCCAAACTAAGTACGATTAGCAGCCATCATACGAACAACGCATTTGAAAACAAGTGTCTGAGTTGGGTTGAAAAATTTATGAAATTTTCAACTAGAGATTCCATTAGAAAGTGTCTTGGCTCATTGGATTCGGCACTCTCTGTTTGAAAAAGAAAGAAATCACACAAAGTTTGAAAGTGATTTACAGTACTTGATCATGTATAGATCTACTTGACAAAAATAAACTGGGGATTACTCGACATTACTCACTTAACACTGACATAAAATAAAAAATTGAGTAAATCTTAATTGAATGAGTTTGCTGGATGGCTTCATCAAAATATTTATTACTATAATTTTGGGTTTCTTGAAATAAACCTTTACTCTTGGAAAGGCATCATAAGACACAAATAAAACAGTTACAAAGAAATAACATACGGAAGTCATGGAGGGTCAAATTACATGAAGATCAGAATCAGGACCCACATAAGACGTGAATCAATACCGCCAGCTGTCTCTGTCGAAATGCAAACGACTGTGACAACTCAAATGTAATTGTTGGTTGACGGATAGAACGACTATCAATCAAATAAGGGCAATGTGTATTCATCAACCCCAAATTCTAAAATATTCTCCCTTATAGAAACAAATAGAAGCAAAATATAGAAAAGGGACTAGGGTTTTAAGCTGACCGTAAAAATTTTCACGGCAACCTTTTTTCCTTATTGATGCCAATCAATTCAACTGGTTTACTTAGGTGGTGAGCGAGTCACAGAAGAAACGTCACGGAAGTATTTTAAGGTCATTCACAGAGCGCTTCAGTTTTTTTTTTATTAGTTTAATTTTAGATTATTTTGAACATGGGTAAAAATCTTTTTTTTTCAGATATATTGTTTTCTGGCTTGACCCGGGAAAACAAACTTTAAGCAAAATACTACTAGTATACAGTTTATTATCTCAAAGTCAAACTAAATAAATGCTAGGTATTTTTCACAGTATGTGTTGGATTCGAGTTTGAAATTTAGAAAAAAAAAAAAAATTAATCAAAGGTTCGATCAATCTATATATATAAAAATAAGTTGTATGTATTTTTGTTTGAGGGTTTGCATATGACGTCTGAAAAATAAAGAAGAAAAAGAAAATATATCTATATCTATCTTCTATATATATAAAAATGTAGTGTCTGTCCGTCTGTTACACTATTTACAATAAAAAAAAAAGGAAAACAATTTAAGAAGAAAAAGGAAACTAAAAAAAGATGAAAAAAGAAAAAAAATAAGAAAAAGAAAAAAACGAAAAAAACTAGAAAAACAACTAAAAACTAAAAAAAAACTAAAAAAGAAAAAAAAAAGAAAAAGAAAAAACTAAAAAGAAATAAGAACAAGAGCTAAGAGCTCATATGGCACTTGTGACGAGGCAAGAAGAAATCAGACGAAAATCAGGGGCTTAATGCCGGTCAAGATTTAAAATAAGAGCTTTGAGTCACGATGTTCTTCCAAATATCAAAATTCATTAAGATCCGATCACCCACTCGTAAGTTATAAATACCTCATTTTTTCTAATTTTCCCTCTCCATTTAGCCCCCCAGATGGTCGAATCTGGGAAAACGACTTTATCAAGTCAATTTGTGCAGCTCCCTGGCAAGCTTACCAATTTTCATCTCAAACTCACCAAATCACTGAGCCCCTCCCCCCAACTCCCCCAAAGAGAGCGAATCCAGTACGGTTACGTCAATCACGTATAAAGGACATTCTATCCACCAAGCTTCATCTTGATTCCTCAACTCCAAGTGTTTTCCAAGATTTCCCCCTCCAATGTAACTCCCTCCAAAATAACAGTTTTGAGACATGAATTCCTTTTAAATATCAAATTTCAATAAGATCCGATCACCTGTTCGTAAGATAAAAATACCCTAATTTTTACGTTTTCCAAGAATTCTGGTTTCCCCCTCCAACTCCCCCCAATGTCACAGGATCTGGTCGGAATTGAAAATTAGAGCTTCAAAGCACAAAATGCTTCTAAATATCAAATTTCATTAAGATCTGGTCACCATTTTGTAAGTTAGAAATATCTCATTTTTTCAAATTACCCCCCCCCCAACTCCGTCAAGTATCTTAAACAGGTTTTTATTTTTTCCATCCAGTTTCATCCTGATCTCTCTGCTTTAAGTATTTTCTAAGATTTCCGCCCCCCCCCCGATGATGCTGGATCTGGTTGAGATTTAAAATAAGAGATCTGAGTTACGAGGTCCTTCTAAATATGAAGATTCATGAAGATCCGACCACTCCCTCGTAAGTTGAAGATACGTCATTTTTTCTAATTTTTCGGAACTACCCCCCCCCCCCCCCAAAAAAAAAAGAAGAGCGGATCCGTTCCAATTATTTAAATCACGTATCTAAGACTTCTGCTTATTTTTCCCACCAATTTTCATCCCAATCCCTTCAATCTAAGCATTCTCCATGATTTTAGGTTACCCCCCCCCCCCCGAACTCCCCCCAATGTCACCAGATCCAATCGGTATTGAAAATAAAAGCTTTTAGACACGATATCCTTCACACGAGCTTTTAGACATGATATATATATATATATATATATATATATATATATATATATATATATATATATATATATATATATATATATATATGTATATATATATATATATATATATATATATATATATATATATATATATATATATATATATATATATATATATATATATATATATATATATATATATATATATATATATATATATATATATATATATATATATATATATATAGTGCACAGTAAGGAGCAGGACGAAAATGTCTTTCAAATAAAAATACTAAAATTTAGAATTTTACTGAACAAATTTTCGAAAATTTACGAGAAAAGAGATTGAACTTACTCCATATTTTACGCCATCTAATGGCCAACTATGTTTGAAACCTATGTGTTGAAATTCAGGTTGGCTATAATTCCGCAAGGTTGGCTGAACCCATTTACCAGTTACAGTCCAATGTCACTGATCCAGCTTCTTCTGCCACGATCTTAGTGCTCACTTCAATAAGATCTGGAAATTGAAATAAAATTGGACAACCACCTGCTTTATAACAATTCAATTTATTTATTACCTATCAAAAAAAGGGGCGCAGATTCCAAAATGAAAGAGCATAACATAAGGAGAAAAAGAGAAAAGAGAAGAAAATCTTATGAACAAAAATAAGTAGTTTTTACATTCATAAGAACATAATCAAAAGATCCATAACGTAACACAATCAACATAGAAAAGACATAAGTTATAAATCATAAGAATCATAACTCTATCATAAGATCCTAAAATAGAGAAGACCAATTATGATTAAGTTTACTGTTGGAATTGCATGTCGATAGCCCCAAACAGAATTTAAGTAAAAACAAAAGGCTACGTAAATTTTATAATTTACATAAGGTCAGGATTTAAAATAAGAACTCTGAGTCACGATGTCCTTCTAAATATCGAAATTCATTAAGATCCGATCACCCACTCGTAAGTTATAAATACCTAATTTTTTCTAATTTTTCCTCTCCTTTTAGCCCCCCAGATGGTCGAATCTGGGAAAACGACTTTATCAAGTCAAATTGTGCAGCTCCCTGACACGCCTATCAATTTTTATCGTCCTAGCACGTCCAGAAGCACCAAACTCGCCAAATCACTGAACCCCTCCCCCCCAACTCCCCCAAAGAGAGCGAATCCAGTACGACTCTGTCAATCACGTATCAAGGACATTTGTTTATTCTATCCACCAAGCTTCATCCCGATATCTACACTCCGAGTGTTTTTGCAAGATTTCCCCCTCCAACTCCCCCCAAAGTCAAACAATCTGGTCGGGATTTGAAATAAGAGCTCTGAGACATGAATTCTTTCTAAAAATCAAATTTCATTAAGATCCGATCATCTATTCGTAAGATAAAAATACCCCAATTTTCACGTTTTCCAAGAATTTCGGTTTCCCCCTCAAACTCCCCCCAACGTCACAGGATCTGGTCGGAATTTAAAATAAGAACTTTAAAGCACAAGATCCTTCTAAATATCAAATTTCATTAAGATCTGGTCACCCTTTCGTAAGTTACAAATGCCTCAATTTTCAAAATTACCCCCCCCCCCTCCAATTCCACCAAAGAGAGCAGATCTGGTCCGGTTATGTCAGTCACGTATCTTAGACAGGTTTTTATTCTTCCCATCCAGTTTCATCCTGATCTCACCAATTTAAGTATTTTCTAAGATTTCCAGCCCCCCCCCCCCAATTACGCTTGATCCGGTTGAGATTTAAAATAAGAGATCTGAGTTACGAGGTCCTTCTAAATATGAAGTTTCATGAAGATCCGATCACTCCTTCGTAAGTTAAAAATACGTCATTTTTTCTTATTTTTCAGAATTAACCCCCCCCCCACCCCAATAGATCGGATCCGTTCCAATTATGTAAATCACGTATGTGAGACTTCTGCTTATTTTTCCCACCAAGTTTCATCCCGATCCCTCCAATCTAAGCGTTTTCCATGATTTTAGGTTCCCCCACCCCAAACTTCCCGCAACGTCACCAGATCCAGTCAGGATTTTTAATAAGAGCTTTGATCATCAAATCAAATTTTGATATCAAATTTCATTGAGATCCGATAACCCGTTCGTAAGTTAAAAATACCTCATTTTTTCTAATTTTTCAGAACTAACCCCTCCCCAACTACCCCAAAGAGAGCGGATCCGTTCCGGTTATGTCAATCATGTATCTAGGACTCGTGATTTTTTTTTCCACCAAGTTTCATCCCGATCCCTCCACTCTAAGTATTTTTCAAGTTTTAGGTTTCCCCCTCCCAACCCCCCAACCCCCCAATGTCACCAGATCTGGACGGGTTTAAAATAAGAGCCGTGAGCCACGATATCCTTCTAAAAACAAATTTCATTGAGATCCGATCACCTGTTCGTAAGTTAAAAATACCACATTTTTTCTAATTTTTCAGAAATAACCCCCCCCCCCCAACTATCCCAAAGAGAGCAGATCCGTTCCGTTTATGTCAATCATGTATCTAGCACTTGTGTTTATTTTTCCCACCAAGTTTCATCCCGATCCCTCCACTCTAAGTGTTTTCCAAGTTTTAGGTTCCCCCCCTCCAACTCCCCCCAATGTCATCAGATCCGGTCGGGATTTAAAATAAGAGCTCTGAGACACAACATAGTTCCAAACATCAAATTTCATTAAGATCCCATCACCCATTCATAAGTTAAAATACTTCATTTTTTCTATTTTTTCCGAATTAACCGGCCCCCCACTTCCCCCCCCCCCAGATGGTCAAATTGGGAAAACAACTATTTCTAATTTAAGCTGGTCCTGTCCCTGATACGCCTGCCAAATCTCATCGTCCTAGCTTACCTGGAAGTGCCTAAAGTAGCAAAACCGGGACCGACAGACAGACCGACAGAATTGGCGATTGCTATATGTCACTTGGTTAATACCAAGTGCCATAACAAAAGGCTATAAATCAGAGACTAGGCCATCAGCACTGTTTTGTTTATTTATGACCCCAAAGTAAGCAATAAAATCGATCTAATTTATAAAGGGTATATGTACATTTTATATACACCTCAAAGTATATACTAAATATAACTAAATCTAAATGTAATCTTAGGTGTTTCTTTTTTTTAAAGAAACACATTTTGAAAAAATAAGAGCTTTTCTAGAAAGTCGTCATGAATTTTGTCCGCCAGCCCACCCATATAAATTGAGTTAGCACACTGTTATCCCACCCTGGAAAAATTGTTTTGTACCCCTTTTAACTGTCCCCCCTCACTGAAGGAAACCTTGTGACCTTCGATAACCTTGTTATCTATCTTTTTTTAATCCGCACTTGGCGATGCTCTTCTATCAACAAGGGGTAAATTCCCGCACAGACAGTCCCAAGCCTATTTCCTGCAACTAATTATATATTCATGCCTAAAAATATTATGCTACTATGGGGAAGCAACCCATAGTATATAAATTAGCTCATAATAGTCCATAATATACACCAAAGTTATTTCCACGAAACTTAAAATGACCAACTAGAATTCATACCCTTTTTCCAACTTTGATCGATTCAATGGACATTGAGCTTAATTGAGAAAGCTTGAATCTGAAACCGTAAATAGCAAACCGAGGGCGAGCTCACACAGGATCTGTCCTTTATAAATTCCAATCAGGGCATAATGGTCTTTGGATCATTAAGAACCACAAACATTGTGCTTTTACACTTTATGATGGTTATAAGCAATATCGGAACCAATGACCCCACTATTTTAAACAAGTACGATTATATTTAATTTCTTTGATTCTCATTTAGTTAGCATTTCATAATGCTACTTCATGCTCTAATAAATTAATATCAGAGAAGGACTAATTTATTAGGGAAACAAAACCAAGGAATAAAATCTTGCAAAAATAGTCAGTCATTAAAATCTGGGGAGCCTGTGTGACTAAAATACCTAATAATTTCCTTTATAAAAGAAAAAAAAATTGAAAACAATTAGTATGGAAAACCAACACTGAGAGTTACATAGATGTTGGAATCCTTCTAATTCTAACAAATATAGGAACTACATTCACAAAAGGACATAAAAAACAATCAAACATGTAAATTCATATTAAGCCACCCAAAAAGGGGAAAATATATGATCTGGGACGGAACAAATTTTTATATCGTAATATGACATAATACATTTTCTTAACAATACTTTTAAATATGAGAGGATAATCAACACTTTGAACCCTATTTGATACTTTGGATCAATTTTGGGGACCTGGATATATAAACCCAACTTCCCACTAAATAATATAACCAGGCTGTTTTACCATTTTTGTGAGCGAAAAGGCCTAGTTTTAATTAGATTCCATCAGGAAATGGCAGTTTCAATCTAGCGTAAGGACAGTAGCCCGACTTAGATGAAAACTTTGAAACTTCAATAATTTTACTTTTGTTAAATAATCAACATTAGTGACTTTGTTAATGAGTTTTTTTTAAGAAGGATTGCAAATGTATCAATTAAAAATGCTGTTCCATGAACTTAACTACCTAATTTCAAAGTTTTTCTTTTGGGATGAGATAAACTGCAATCCAGAGTTCATTTATAGTAGGTCTTAACAAAGTGACACTGTTCACCCTTTAAGTAGCTTATATGTCTTCTAGGAGGAAAGGAACATCAACCATGATTGGGAAAAAAATGCTTCAGCTATCTATAGGCTAAAGCCTAACTGACACACAACCTACACTATCAAATCAAGTATTCAGACTAAATTATTCATATTCAAATCGTGGCTTTTACAATACCATTCGAATCATAAAAATACCATCTCCTTGGAAAACATTTAACACTTATTTTCTCTCCAAGAAACCATAAGATATACTGTTTGGGCAGTGAAACAGTGACACATTATGCTCTATGTTCGTGTGAAAGACGCAATTTTATGACAACACTATAGCTATAACTTGCACTAAAAAGATGAGATGCATCTATCGCTGCATCCATCACTGTTTCAGGTCTATCAGTTCACTTAAACTTTTATTATACTTGCTAAGACTTTTTCTTAGAGAACGGTCTAAAGTGACTGAAAAAAAAGGTGATTTGTCTTTTTTTAATGGTTTTTAACAAAGATTAAGGTATTTTACGATCTGAAGAATAAAATGCGAAGTTCATTTACAAAATATAGTAGAACACTTCCTGGCGTGAAGCCATGCTGTGGAGCTCGCTTCCTGGGTGTGATTCTTGAAGTTGAGGTAAATAGCCACCGTCAACAGTGAACGTACTGGCGAAAAATCTTACAAAAGCATTCGCCTTATGTAGGCTAGTGCTATGGACCACATCACTTCGATCTATTAGTGTTGGTAGTTTCTGTTGCTCACCTAGCTTGCGTTTGCACAAGTTGTAGAAATCGCTTTTTGATCGTATTTTCTGGAATTCTTCTCGTTCACAGTCTTTGTTGTAGTTTCTGATAGCTTTTCTAGATTTTGAGCTGAGTTTTTGAAGCTTGGCAGGGGACTTCTTCGGGTCCCGATGAGCTTTCTTATGTGCTTGGGAAGGAATATCCTTTTGCCAATGTGTTTGTTGTTCCTGGATAATGTGGTTTGAGTGACGGCTCGGTGAAGTATGCAATAGAAAACTTCCCAGACTTCGGCAATTGGTAGGTTATACACAAGGGTGTCCCAATCGGTATGCTCTAGTATTATTTTGAATTTTGTTATGTCTGTTCTATGGAAGTTTAATTTAAAAGCAGGTCCGACGAATTTTGAGTTGTTCAGCACGGACTTGGCAGCGGACAGCGTGTTCGTCGTCGTTTGTAACGGGGTTAACGACTGTTTTTGTAACGAGCAGGTCTACCATGGGCGCGTTGAATACAACTTCCAAAGTATTGGTTTAACGCGTAGGCTCGAGGACACTCTGCGCTAGGTTCAACTCACTAGCGAGGTCAAGATAGTGTATTAGTTGATCTTTTGAGTTCTGGCTTCTCATCCTGAAGGAATGATTTTTCCAATCCATTTCAGGTATGTTTATTTCTCCGCATATCACTACGGATTTAAATTTGTTACAGATCTTCTCCAGGTAGGCAGAAAATTCACGATCTGCTGTCAGTCCCTCTCTCGGCTTCTAATAAGTTGCTGTTGACCAGCACACGGATACAATTGCCAGGCGAGAACCATCGTTAAAAGTTGGCATAACAAAAATTATGAAGTCTATTGTATTATTAAAGAAACTACTGTGCTCGTATATGTGTAATTTTTCCCTTGAAAGTATCGCCACTCCACTTCCCTTTGGTTTTGCCGTATTATCCTTCCTAAAAACTTCATATTCTGGTATTCCAAATCTAGTCGATAGTATTTTTTCATGTAACCAAGTTTCAGAAATGTAGATTACATCGTATCGAGAGCTTTCGTTGAGCTTTCCAACCATACTGTGTGCGTTAAAAATTAGTAAGTTTATCTCTTTTGGCTGTTCGGCTATTGTCTCACATTCACATTACGCGGTTTGGGACCAATGGCTCCCACCAGAAGACTGTACTGCTCTTTCGTCTTTGTTTCTTCTGAATTCCGCTCGTTTCTGAATCTGCATGCGTGTCAAATCAGGGTTAATGTATATGTTTTTTCGTATTTCATCATCCCTGGATGTCCTGCGTACAGGAGCTCCCTTCACTATTTGTTGGCGCTTTTTAAGGCTATCTGGGCTGTTGCGTTTTAGTTTGATCAGCAGTAGTTTCGGTTTTCCTCCAAGGGGAGCTTTACCGATACGAACTGTTTCCAGGATTTCGCTGTCGGTCAAGCGAGCTCCAAGGTCGTGGTCTTCACAACGATCTTGGATCCATATAATCTCTCTTGATTTAATGCAGCATCCCCCTCGGCATCCCTGGGAAGTTTCGACTTCATAAGCTTAACTGTTCCTTAGATATCGCAGATACACACTTGCACAAAAATAGAGACGCGTATTGACTTTTTTTTTTCACTAGACATCCCTTACAACCTGCCCTGGAAGTTCCAGAATAATACCCTTAGCTGTTCCTAGGATTTGGCACAGACATTTTTTTTGACAGTCAGGATACGTTTAGCAGCTTTCGATTCACTTCGACATCCCCCTAAACTATCCCTGAAACAATCAACCTAGTATTATATTACTGATATATTTTATCTGTGTCATGTTGACAATTTAAATGCTCTTAGACTCCTTTGAATTAGTGCAATAGTTGTATTAGCAGTAGTAGTAATAACAGTCCCAGTCACAGTCGTGATCGCAGCAGTAGAAACAGTAGTCACATTTGCAAATAGCCGCAGTCACAGTTGTACTCGTAGTAGTTATCCTTACTACCGCAAGTAGTTGTAGTCACAGTCACAGTCAAAAGTAGTTGCGGTTGCAATTAGTCAGAGTTTCAGTCGCAAGCATTTGGTGTCGCAAGTAGTCGCATTCTTAATCCATTTCTATCGCAAGTAGTTACTTCTACTGCTACTACTACTACTTCTACTACTGCTACTACTACTACTACTGCTGCTGATGCTACTCAGGCTAGGACTTTGAGGGCGAAACTTTCAGGGATTGTGGAGAGGGATGTTGAACTAAATGATAAATCATTATATGAATTTAGTTTCTCAAAAAGGCGTATCAGCAATATCTCAGGCTGGCTTAAGGTACCAAGTTATAACTTTCAGAGCATAATGAGGGAGATGTTGAACCGACGGAAAGGCAACATGGACATACTACTACCGCTACATCTACTACAACTACCCCTACTCCTGCCATTGCTAATAGTAGAAGCGAGCTCCACACCCAGGAGCTCCTTTAAGAAACGAGTAGAAACAAGTAGAAACGAGAACATCCTTTGGAATTGTTGTGTTCCTAGTCAAATTAGGATTAGACTGCAGAAGATGTGTTAAAACATCCGCAATAATATTCGCCATATTGTAGATTCTTGATAACTGAAAAAGAGCATCTTTAATTGCTTTTATTTTGTTTATGTTCAAAACTTGGCAGAACCTTTTTTTTATGTTGACGAACAACAAGTTCCATAGAAAGGAAAGCAACTGTAAATGTTGGGTAAAGACCGACTCTGACTCGGACCTCATTGGGATCGTGTGGGTGAATGTACTGTCTTACACTGTGAACATTCAAAGTTCGACTTGGGCTACTAGTTCATAAACTTCTAGGCAGATTGGAGACATGTTTTCTTTATCTCAAAATATCCTAACTGTAAATAAAAATATGAAATGCACTTGCAACATCCCTCCACACAACACTTTAAAACTTCAAGTTCAATCTATAGCTTTCTTTCCTGATATATTGTTAATATTCTATTTTAATAGTTTGGATAAGCAGTTCTTCCAAATTTGAATCTCCCTCTCCCCTAATTCAAAATTTAAGTTCCAATTTGCCCCCAAACATCATCTAAGAAAGTCTACTCAATCCCTTGATCCATTTCAGAATGCAACAAGAGCTAGGAGTTCATATGGCATTTGTGACAAGGCAAGAAGAGCTAAGAGCCAAGAGATCATATGGTACGAGCTTTAACAAAATTCTATGAATCAATAGATTGATTTAAAAGGAAAATAAGAGGCTTAATGGCGGTCAAGATTTAAAATAAGAGCTCTGAGTCATGATATCCTTCTAAATATCAAAATTCATTAAGATCCGATCACCCACTTGTAAGTTATCAATACCTAATTTTTTCTAATTTTTCCTCTCCTTTTAGCCCCCCAAATGGTCGAATCTGGGAAAACGACTTTATCAAGTCAATTTGTGCAGCTCCCTCACACGCCTACCAATTTTCATCGTCCTAGCACGTCCAGAAGCACCAAACTCGCCAAATCACTGAACCCATCCCCCCAACTCCCCAAAGAGAGCGAATCCAGTACGGTTCCGTCAATCACGTATCAAGGACATTTGCTTATTCTATCCATTAAGCTTCATCCCAATTCCTCCACTCCAAGTGTTTTCCAAGGTTTCCCCCTCCAACTCCCCCCAACGTCAAAAGATCTGGTCGGGATTTGAAATAAGAGCTCTGAGACATGAATTCCTTCTAAATATCAAATTTCATTAAGATCCGACCACCTGTTCCTAAGATAAAAATATCCCAATTTTCACGTTTTCCAAAAATTCCGGTTTCCCCCTCCAACTCCCCCCAATGTAAAAAATTCTGGGCCGAATTTAAAATTAGAGCTTTAAAGCACAAGATCCTTCTAAATATCAAATTTCATTAAGATCTGGTCACCCTTTCATAAGTTACAAATACATCAATTTTCAAAATTACCCCTCCCCCCCGAACTCCACCAAAGAGAGAAGATACGGTCCGGTTATGTCAGTCACGTATCTTAGACAGGTTTTTTTTCTTCCCATCCAGTTTCATCGTGATCTCACCGCTTTAAGTATTTTCTAAGATTTCCAGTCCCCCCCCCCAACTGCCCCCCAATTACGCTGGATCCGGTTGAGATTTAAAATAAGAGATCTGAGTTACGAGGTCCTTCTAAATATGAAGTTTCATTAAGATCCGATCACTTCTTCGTAAGTTAAAAATACATCATTTTTTCTAATTTTTCAGAATTAACCCCCCCCCCCCCAATAGGGCAGATCCATTCCAATTATGTAAATCACGTATCTAAGACTTCTGCTTATTTTTCCCATCAAGTTTCATCCCAATCCCTCCAATCTGAGCGTTTTCCATGATTTTAGGTTCCCCTACCCCAAACGCCCCCCACTGTCAGATCCAGGCGGGATTTAAAATAAGAGCTTTAAGACACAATATCCCTCTAAATATGAAATTTCATTAAGATCCGATCACCTTTTCGTAAGATATAAATACCCCAATTTTCACGTTTTCCAAGAATTCCAGTTTCCCCCTCCAACTCCCCCCAATGTCACAGGATCTGGTCGGAATTAAAAATTAGAGCTTTAAAGCACAAGATCCTTCTAAATATCGAATTCAATTAAGATCTGGTCAACCTTTCGTAAGTTAAAATACCTCTTAGTTCAAGAATATATTTTCAATCAGAGAAAACACTGTTTAGCCCCCCCCCCCCTTTGCACAATGCCTTCCTTTCAATTTTTCCCTAAAGTACTCAAAAATTTTAATCCTCTCTGTCAATACCCAGTGAACACTATCAACAATTCAACCGTTTCTTATTTTTCTATGGATTTGATATCAAGAGTTTACTGGGGTGATTCAAACTCTTCAAACACAAGAGTGGAACATTAGACTGAATAGTCTGGATAGCTTGGTGAAAGGGGTCATTGAGGTTTAAGATGAAACAAAAGAGTGTCTTGTAAAAAATAGCAGCATGTTAAACTCCCTCCATAGAAAAAAAAAATCCAAATACCCTGTCCCTTATGGATGAATTACGCATTCTTTTCCTTCAAGTTTCCTTCTTTCTCAGAGTTTTTGAACACATTTCTAAGAAAAACATCAACAGAAAATTTGCAAAATATTATGAATGTTTGTTGAATACCAAGTTAGCCAAGATATTTTAAGTTGTGTCACAATATGTGTTGGCCTCTTAGAGGTTAAGGAGTGAATACTTTTCTTTCATATCTGTAAACACTAATTAAAAATTACACTACATTTAGTTCATTCATATTTATTTTAAATAAATGCAATTGGCAATCTAAGGATAGCAATTTAATGTGGTATGAGCCATTCATTTGGGTACTTTTTCAAATTATTAAACACATCTTTAGGATGTGTATCCAACTTGTATAGGCCTAGAGCAATATTTCATTTTTGATTTTTTTAAACAACTTATTCACAGCTGCTTAACTGCTATGTTATGTTACCTAATATGCATTGCAGAAACAAAGCATATCCAAAGTGATATCATTTTTTTTCTATTTGTCAATTGATTAGAATTATCTTCTATTCTGACAAATTTTGGCTGCCAGCATTTAAGGTGCAATATTAAGTTAGTTTGACCTGAAAAATCAGGAGCACTAAGTCTTCAACACAAGGATTATGTGAGTACTCATCTTAGTGATTGCTGTGTTAAAACAAATTCATGAACAATCTTATCACTTATTTGCACCTAAGGTTTTAATTTTTTGACATGTATTGTATGTAAAGAGCATACTGTATAATAAGTGAATTTACTCCTTTATATTATGCATACTTTCCTGTTTGGCCCCTGATGTTAGCAGTGTGTCTGCTGGAATATTTCTTAAGAATTGTGTTTATGCAAGCAAACAAAACATTGTTGCCTAAACTACTGAACAATGTCTTAAATAAATTGTATTGCTCCTTAAGTTTTAGCATTAAATTAAAACAGTTTAACAAGTAAAAATTAAACTTTTAAATTTTTTCAAATCTAAACAAAATTCACAAGAGCTTTCTAGTTTAAAGTTGGTATCATTTTTTGTGCATATTTGTAAGTTTGATATGTGGTGCAGAGTCTTTTTCCATGGTTGAAGGTCTTATAATTTTTTTTTAAAAACAAATAATTGTTGGACTTTCCCCCCATATTGCAAAAAAGTTTTCATTAGGTAACAGCTCAGTATCTGTAAGATAACACAAAATTGCTAGTAAATGTTGTAAAAAAACTAAGCATGAATCAAGGATTTAGATTTACATAAGCCTGCAAGTCCATATCAAGGCAAACCAAGGGTTTGCCCTGCTATTGGCTTTTTCAACTATTTTTCTTAAATTTCATATCTAAAATCAAGGCTTTGTTTTCACACTGGCTTGCTCCCAAACTTACCTTCAATCATATTTCCCATGCTACATACTTAAAACAGGCTTGTGTTGGAGATTAGCCTTATACAATGATTTTTTCTGAGATGCAGACTTGAAACAAGGATTTGTCTTGCTATCAGCTTTGTAAGCTTGCTCCAAACCTTAATTTGAACTTCCAACAAGGTAAAAGCAGGTGAACTAGCATATTTGCAGGAAGTTTGTTTAAGGATTTTTTGTTGTTTTTTATCCTCCATTTACAAACTTATTTGCCCTTTTTAGGAAGTTTGAATCAAGCTTGATACAAGGGATTTAACAGTTTTTAAGTTCATAAGACTAGAACCCTGGTGGGGCAGGGGGAGGGAGTAGTATATATAGATAAAATTCCAGATCAAGGGCTGTTTGTTATCTCACAAAGTAGTTTAACAAATAACTGAAGATGGACCCAGAACCTCAGTCAGAACTTAGAGAGATCCTTTTAATGTTTACCTCCACTTATTCCCCTTAAAAGGATACAAACCCATAGCATTTCATAAAATTGAGACCCTAGTGGAGCAGGGGGTAGGCAAAAGTAAGCATTTAAGA
The DNA here is from genome assembly GCF_032884065.1 of Artemia franciscana. Lineage (NCBI taxonomy): Eukaryota > Metazoa > Arthropoda > Branchiopoda > Anostraca > Artemiidae > Artemia > Artemia franciscana. The sequence continues at coordinate 21,533,787 of NC_088880.1, read as the reverse complement.
CACCTTCTTGGGATGAAGACTATATTCTGAAAGTGCCATTCATCTATATCAATAATTTTCCTCTTTTCTAAGAAACTAGTTTCTAATAAAATCCATGGAAGCCTAAAAATAAAAGCTTACCTAGCAAGGGTTTTTAAAGGAGCAAAAAGAGAGAGAGAGATTGAAAGACAGATAGTTGCTAGTCTCCCCCCCCCCCCACCCTTCCCCATCCTCCAGAAGACCAGGACTAAATTCCCAATGAAGGGCTGTTTGTTATCTTAGAAATTAGTTGAGTACAAGACTGAATCTTTCAGAAATGGATCCAGAGCCTAAATCATGACTCAGGAAGATCCTTCATGATGTTTACCTTAATTTAACCCCTCAAAAAGACCTTCAATGAAGTTGATCAGACTCTGTATTATAAAAATAAACAATTTTTAAAAATACCAGTACAGCTAAGGACAAATGAGGCTAAGGGAAGTGTTTTGAGTCTCACAGTTTTGCTAAATATAAATCCTATTTAATGAGTTTGTGAAAGATTTGACAAAGTGTTTCAAATTTGAAAAAAGAATAGGCTACCCTCATATGCAATTATTCTTGAATCAGCCAAGCTGTGAAAAGCAGATGAGCTTGAGGCAAGCTTGCAAAGTCAAGCAGAAACCTCAAACAAGTTTGCTTGAAGACTGCTGCTTGGAAAACTTTTGCTTGTTGATAGCTTACATCATGGCCAGAAAGAGGCTTTTGAAACCAGCCAATGGCAAGGCAAATTCCTGATTAAAGCATGTTTCAAGTCTTAAGTTTTGAAAACCTACTATTAACAAGCTAAATATTCCTGATTCAAACTTGTTTTAAAACCTGCAACTTTGAAAAAAAAAATAACTGACAAAATGTGAAAGAAGCAAATGATTAGGCAGAAACATTTGTTCAAGCCTGCAATTTAAATAATATTTTTGAAATAAATTTGCAATACAAGTCAATAGTAAGATCAATCTTTTATCTGCCTTGGTACCTGTCAAGGTCCACCTGCAATTATCTGTAACCTCATGGACACTGATTTAATTCCTATTGAATTGACTAAAAAAAATCTTTATTAACCTAGCAAATGATTTTTTGTTAGCTTGTCAAAATAGACACAATTCAAGGCTAACCTAACAGTTTTTGTTAAGATGGCAGAAACAAAGCTAATATCAGGGGTTAAAATTAAGTAAGCATACTGCAAAGACCTAAGTCTAGTATATAGGCTAAAATGCATATTAAAGATCATCAAAATACAAAACATAAATCAGTGATGATGTAAATTGTTTCAATGTTTTAAAAAAAAGCTTAACATATTCTTTACAGAAATGAACAAAGATTCCTGATAAAGATAAAATGATTCAAGATTTATTGTAACAAAAAAATAAGCTAATTTGTCCTAAGGAAAAAGAATGAAATGCCTTCAAGTCCTCAAGCAAAAAAAGGCTTGCTGCTCTTATGTATATCTGTTTGTTTTTTTACCTAGATGTGAATTTTCACAATAAAAATGCCACAGTAAAATTTTAGTTTAGCGACTTTTTGCTATCTTGGAAAGGGCTTAGGTTAGGAAAATGACTTTCAGGGATGGGTCTAAAGGCTAAAGTATATCCCAGGAAGGTATTTTAAAGTACCCACCTCCACCTCTTCTACATCTAGAGGTCCCTGAAATTTGCCTACATTAAACTTAGGGTGTGTTCCAGGGACTTACTGTAGTAACCGAATGGTTACTATTTCCGTTCCCAGTGGGAAAATGGTTACTGCCCAACCCGCTGGGAACGAGAATAGTTACTGCCGGCAGTAACCGCAGTAAGTGATTTTCTTACCGTGCTCAAAAGAATGGTTAGCGCAGTAAGTACATAATTCACCTTCTTCAACAAAAATCTCATTCAACAAAAAATAAATATGGACAAGAATGAAGTAATGGAATATCAAGTTATTTGCTTGGAAGAAGGTGGGACAGTGATTTTGCAAAAGAAAGAGGGATCTGAACCAGGTTAGTAAATCACCATATTTTGGGATCAACATGAAAGGACACCCTGAGTAGTAGGCTATCTATTAGCAAGTAGGTTAAATCAATGAAAAACTTATTATTTAATTTAAAGATTTCCATGTTTTCTGGCATATCCAGGCATAATTATTACCTTAAATTGCCATTTGGAATCATTCTAAGGATTGACTTCTTCCAGGTAACATTGAGGCTCCATTAAATTGCCACATGGTAGCATTTTAAGTATTAACTCCTTTTAGGCTCTGTAAACAGGCCTAGGTGAAGTATTACAGATAAGTTGAGGATTTATGGGCTGCCAAATCATTATTCTAAGACTGTCTTTAATCCTATTGAAGAAGTAGGCTAGGGTAGACTATTCAGAGTCTATTCCAAAGGATGGTAATTTTAACCAGTAAAATTCTAGTTGATTGACTTCTTGCTATCACTGAAAGGGGTTAGGTTAGGAAAATGAAACTTTCAGGGATGGGTCTACATGCTAAAGTATGTCCTGGGAAGGTATTTCAAAGTACACATCTCTACTCATTCTTGCTCTAGAGGGCCCTGATCTTTGATGACCTTCAAAAATATATATTGCTGAAGTTACATATTTCCCATTGATTCTGCCAATCTATCCCTCAACCTTTAACTCCCTGCTAATTGAAGCAACTGTAACAAAGCAAGAATCGGGGAAAAGGTAACAGGTGACAGAATACATTGGAACTACATAATTTGGGCTATATATTTGCACATTAGGCAGGTTGGAGGTAAATTATAGTATAGAGATGCATGCTTTTCCCTTTGGTATGTAGGCTAAGTAGAAGGTCACTTGTACCTGATGCTGTCCGTGTTGTTTTTAGTTGGATGGGAAACATCCAAAGAAAGTTTCCTTTGAAAAGGAAAGGTGAGAATGCCCAAAAGTGAGATTGAATTTGTCAAAGCTTGGAGGTTTGCCCCTTCAGTCTGTTTAAAGGAAAATGGATTCATAATTGAAGCTTTGTTCATTTCAATCTTAAGGGTGACCTATATTTGTGACAATTCATTAAATGGTTGTAAAGGGTACTTTTGTTTATTCATTTGTCTTCTTTGTTTTCTAACAGTTTTTTTAATCTTTAAATTGATATCCATTTCTTACAAATTTTTATTGATACCAGAGGTTCATTTGCAAGTTTTCACCTACTTTGTAATCCCTGGTCTCACAATTACATTTAAATTTAATGAAGCTAGGAAACATAGAGCTACTATCTATTTAAAGAAAATCAATGGATATAAGTAGGTTTTATTGTATTTAAGCCCTAGGGCCATGGCAATTAAAGACAAATTAAAGAAGATTAACTTTAAAATACTGGACATTAAATAAGTATGATAGTCACAAAGAAAAACAAATAACAAAATTATACTTCTGTGTTCAGTTGCCAACCTGAGCAACAGTCATAAATTTTTTAAATCTTGTAGAACATTCACCCCAATTACATTCACAAGCTATCTCTCATGACCCACACTCTTGTCCATACATCCACATTTCAGGGAAATAGAAGGACCATCACACTGGTATTCTTCATTTTTACTTATATTTAATGGGTTTGAAAGAAATTTTCTATGGCTAAGTCAGTAGGCCAGTAAAGGACCTGGTGGTCCTTTAGCCAGGTAGTGCAATAGGAAGCTAAGGACCAGCCAGCCTATGCTCTTGCATGCCCTTCCTTCTTACTGTCCCTAGATTTCCATCTGTACTCATTTAAAGTTAGGCCAATTCTAGCTGAGGTTAGTCATATCACCAACCCCTATCCAAAACAAAATAAACAGACAATGCCAGGAATTAAACCTGTACACCTTGGACAAAGCATTCCAGCCCAGAGCGCCTACCACTTAGGAAGGAACACAAATTTGACCAGAGAACAATAATTATTTAAAAAAAAAGTAGAATATTGAAAAAAAACTTGCTATAGTTGTCCCACTACTATCCTGTAAATGCTATACGCCCATTTTATTTAGACAAATCAATTTAAGACAGGTATCAACAAAACTCCATCAGGGATTGTATATGCTTAAGATACAATCAAGCTATTTGAATGCTTAGTTTTGTGATATTGTAGTCTTGAAATAATAAAAAAAGAGAAAAAGTATATGATCTATTTATTTTTCACCAGCTCATTTGAGCAAAATCATTTGTGACAGCCAAATGCCCATGGTTGGCTTAGAACCTCTCTAAATGCTCTGAAACAGAAGGAATAAAAAAATTATATTTATCAGCATTAAACTGTCCCTTAAATTTAAACACGTGCATTTAATTCGAAAATGACGCTACTGCTAGTCAGCTTACTGTGCCGTTCCCACTGGCTCTACTGCAGTTAGAAATGGGCAGTTACCGCGCAGTAACTGCATTTACTGAAAATCCGTCAGCTGGAACACACCCTTAGATTTCCGAAATATACGTTATTTCTTCAATGAATAATGCTATGGGATAGGGCAGAGCTGCCACTTCTGCGAGGAAACAATCTATGGAAGGGTAGGTGTTTAGGAGGACCATAAAATTTCCGCTTGAGACTCTTCTTGTCGCCAACGGGAGACTTTGGTTGAAGCGACACTTCACCTTCCAGATTATCACAATCCAGCGTTTCAGTTGAATGTTCAATGTAGTTCTAAGTCACTGTAATACCTGCCGGGGTGGAGATTCTCATAACCTAGAAGTCAAGATTCTGAAACATTAGGGAGGTTAAGATTTATTAATGCCCCGTTATGATTCTCAATATATCCAAACTTGGATATAGCTGAATCTTTACATAGTGAAAGGAGAGGTTTCCGGATAAACCATTTGTTTGTGGTTCCACCACTGCTAGATGCCCCGCTAAACCTTTAAAATGCCCCGGTAAACCTTAAAGACACAATTGGGATTGCTGCTACTAAGCTTCTACAATTAAGATTAAAATAAGTTTGTATACATAACGGAGTCGATCACTGGGCTATAAACACAGCAATATCTTTTTATCAGTAATATCATAGTGACATTTTTATCTATTTTTGCATTGCATATAAAAATTTGTGAATTGCATATTAATAACTGTCACTAATAATAACAAAGCCAATTAAATCCAGTATTAGACTATAATCGTTTCAGAGTATGAATCAAAGTAATTAAGGTATTAATTATAATTACAGGAGCGATTTAGTAAAGTTATTGAAAACGGTCGAGTTAATGAGGTTCTTTTGACAGTCAAATCTATTTTAAACAAATAATTCAAAATTGAAAAATTTGAACCTGAAAACTAATTTACAACGAAATTATTTATGTGTCTAAGGACTACTTGGATTATGTTTAGTTAATACCACAATAAGGTTGAAAGCCAGGTAAGCATTCTGCAACACGAACATTCAAAAACATCGCTTTTTGAAGATATTCTGAGACACCGTTCAAATAGTAAAATAATTGAAATAGAAAAAAAGGAATTACAGTTAATATCATGATAATAAGAACAATTCTTACTCTCGTATTCAATCACGTTGGCATATCATAAGACTACGTTACGCATTAATGACTTGATGGCAGTGTATAAGAAAATAAGTATTTTTCTGCCAGTAGCGTGTTTGCTTCCTAAAAGAAACCATTGTGGCTAACTTGTCCAAAATTAGACCATGCTGATATCCTCTCATCAGGATCAAAACAGTTTTTTAATCTTGTCTACATAAACTAATGCAAATATTTCGGCATATGATGGTTTCTGGTATCCATCAAATTCTAAGCTCATCTAAAAACCTTCCCAGCTCATTTTTACCCCCCCCCCCCCCAAACAGCTCCTGGGTAAGTCCTGTAAGTTACACCAGTTGTCTATTGTATACACCTAAGGTGTATTATTGGGATAAGGGAGCTTTAGTCAAGATCCCCTTCGACATGCCCTTGGAGTTTTAATTTAAAATCGGCATTAAAATGCGATTCTTTTGATGTAAATATTGGTATCAAAACTCCGTTTTTTAGAGTTTCAGGTACTATTGAACCAGGTCGCTCCTTACTACAGTTCATTACCACGAACTGTTTGAAAATCATCTCTCTCCAGAAGCAATGCTTACAGGAAATGTTAAGAATATTCCGCAATTTCAAAAAAATATTGTTCATTTTAATACAGCACGGAGACCCTTCAAAGACTTTGCCCTGATTTCCCAATCGTTCCTGAGCGGGATAAACTGTTTTGGGGTTATATTTTAATTAAATATTGATTGATAGATGTGGTTAGGTTAGGCATTTAATATGGTGCGGTCAGGGCGGCCTACTCTCCATAATTCTCTCTCAGAGTCTCCATAATTTTATTTCTAAAGTATTATACTTTCATCATATTTTGGTGCATTTTATTAGGAATAACCTAATTTCGCTTCTTTGGTCTGGTTACTATAACGCGTAAGTACCAAAAATATTGGTATACGACTGAAATTATATGGACAAAAAGTTACCTTCGATTCCCAATACTTGCAGTTGCGCTCTATTCCTGCTTGTTAGGCCCTATGAAAGCTTGATGACGTTTTTTAATGCATATTTACTTAGCTTTGTGATCCAAATATTGATTAGAAATAAACACAATAACAATGCAAAGGTACTATCCACAACATCATCAACCTTTAGTTTACATGGACTCCTTAAAGGGATGAGAGGGGACTGGGTTGAGGGGAACCTCCTCTCGGGAAGTGTACTTGATCTGCCTTTCAAAACTTTCATCGAGATTTTTTCCAAACGTTTGCTGATGAGAAGAGTCTCCATTTTTCCCAGGGTGGATAGTGTTCCGTTATTTTTTAATTTAAGACTAGTGGCTGAAAATTGCAGAAAAATAATGGGTATTATTCCCTCTGTCTCTTTTTTCTGAAAGTTAGCACATAGTTGTCAGCTATAGGTCTATTTTGTCAGTCAAGTACGTGTGCTTAAAAGCTCAAACTCCCCTGCCTGCCAAAATTTCATTATTAAGACTATTTTCATAATCTACAGTAGTTTTTGCACTTTTTGCTTGCTAAAATGATTCAACTATTAAGCACCCTCTCCCTCGCACAGAAATGGATTCTTGTGTGCAGTCATATTTTCAACAAATTAATTTCTTTTAAGGTGAAGGAGTAAAACTTCATTATCCCGCAACCCATTGTCTGCAAATTTCTAAAACTCCACTTTTACTATCCGTTCATAAAACCTCTGGTCATAAAACCGCTATTATTATATATTAGCCCTCTGTCACTAGCATAAAAGCCCTCTCGAGATCGTTTTTTTTCTTTACTCACCATCTGTTTAAATTTAGAATTTTTGGCGATAAACAAGAGGTTCATCAGCAAAGTTTATTTAGAAGAGGTTCAAATAGTTTTTGTCTAAATGTTTCGACCATTTTGATCTAGTTAAATTGGCTGAGTGAATATGGCTGAGTTAAATTTGCTGAGTGATGAGTGAATATATATAGAAAATGCTATTCTTACTAAAGACATAGGCTATAGACAAAATTAAGTTTTCAAGCGAAAGAGATAAAACTACTCCCCAAATGTTCGATTGCTATTATTAGAGATTGGGGTATATCTTAAGGGGCTATTCGCAAAAATCAACGTCTTAGCCACGAAAAAGTCCCAGTCGCGAAGAAAAACGATGGACAGTAAGAGTGGCTAGTGAAATTTGCAAAGACTTGTCGTGAACAATGGCAGTTAAAGGACGATATTTAAAATATTGACCACGCTTCCATTATCATAATAAGTTTCTATCTATAATTCGGTGTTATTAATCGAAATCAGTATTGATTTGCTAAGAATTAATGATAACAAAGAAAATGTCAAAACTCCCAACTTTTGTTGTTTTGTCAAAGTTTTGTCAAAACTCCAAGTATTGTTAGAGTCGTCAGTGTCATAATTTGAATGTGTTTTGTCAAAAAGTTTTGTCAAAACGTTTCTTAGCTGTTCTTGTCATTATTATTTTCCTGTCTAGATTAAGTTAAAACTATGGTAGGAATTTCTTGCAAATTAAAAAAAAATTCCTTTGATTTCGAAGGTCAGTCTGGACCAAAAGGTAAAAGGAAAGTCCCATGTGTATGAATTTTCTAGCCCCTTCATGCATAAAAAGATGCGTGATTTCGTAAGGAATACAAGAGCTTCTATCACGAAAGCAGAAAATACAGCCTAAGACTTAGTCAAGGCTCTGAACGTAATTGTGGTGCTTACAAGTACCCCTTACTATCACAATCTGCAAGCCATTTCTTAATCGATCGAGGGTAGAGGTGTAATTTACTATATGAAAGGGGGGGGGGGTTGGCAGCTGCCCCCTCCAGTTATAATTACTATGATTATTATTATTATATAGAACGGTAGTTGTGTATTATATGGGAAACAATCAAGTAGTGACGGGGTTCCAGTTTAGAATCCAGTTATTTTCGACCCCCTTTTAGGGCGTTGAAAATGGACCTACTAATCCCTAAAGACATTATTGCGTGCACTTCGAGTACAAATCCGTCGTAGGGAATATTTTCTAAGCGATTCAGGTGTTAATTGCTTAAAAATCTAAGTATTACCTACGAGAGTGTCTAAAAACCCGCTAATAGTGTGGTAATAGGGTTGGGTTGTTACATAGTGGGGTATTTTTTACTTTTGGGGGTGATGTAATCTTACGAGACTTAGTAGATTAATTGGGAATGATGTAATCACGCTTAACAGGCTACACTTCAGAGGACCGTGGATAAATCCCTGCTTGTCACTGTGGGGGGCACACACGTGGGTGTGCACCCAGGTTTTTTCATGCAAATACTCGTTTACACTTGAATCGATCATTAAACTTAATGAAAGAATCTCCATTAGCGTTTCTCGTGATGAAACCTAGCAATTTAGACCAGCGTGGCACAATGTGCCGACCCCTTCCAAATGACAACCTTCTTGGGCACATTTTCACGCCTAGGGGGTATAAGCATTTGTCTCAAAATACATTCATAAACTAAAAATTGAGCATTGTTTTTATTTTTTTTTTAACAGAAACTTGCCAATTCATTACTAGATTGTGATGTTCCATGGCTGTTCCAGGCCCTTGACACTCAATGGCTGACAAACGGCTATTAGCAAACATTATCATACATATGACATTTTTCGGGCATTTTACTTCAAAAATATTTGACTACACTAGAATTCATCTTTTAAACCCTATGAATAAATCCCCATTAACGTTCTTTCTGATGTCTCCTAGTAATTTAGGTCACAATTTACCAGCCCTCGATGACACCCTTCTGGTACAAATTATCCTACTTGAGGGTTTTTTAACCTGTTTTCCTAAAAAACAATCTATAAGCTAAAAAATGACCATTGTTTTGTTTGAGCAGCGGAAACATACCATCTCATAGCTCTACTGCAATGTTTCATGACCATTCCAGGCCTTTGACACTCAATGGCTGACAAACGACACTCTCTAGTAATTATTATCACAGCTATGACTTTTTTCGCGCATTTCCATGCAAAATATTTGTTCAAACAAGAATCGATCGTTCAAACTTAATGAAAAAAATCCCCATTAGCGTTTTTTCGGACGACTTAGCGATTGAGAACATCGTGACGCAATGTACGACCCCTGATGATACCCTTCTCGCACACATTATCACACTTCGGATTTTTTCAAGCATTTACCCTCAAAATAAATTTACAAACTAAAAAATGACCATTGGTTTCTTAGGAACAGCGGAAACTTGCCATTTCATTGCTATATTACGATGTTCTATGGCAATTCCAAGACCTTGACAGTCAACAGCTGACAAATGACATCCTTTAACAAGCATTATCACACATATGACATTTTTTTGGGTATTTTCCTAAAAAAAAATATTCTTTTAAATTGGAATCAATCGTTTAAACTTAATGAAGAAGATACCCATTAGAGTTTCTTCTGATGACTTCTAGAAAATGAAATTAGCGTGGCACAATGTACCAGCCCTCAATGATACCTTTCCGGTGCATATTATCATACCTAAGAGTTTTTAATATTTGTCAAACAAAAAATACATTGATAAACTAAAAATAGCTATTGTTTTTATTTGAACAGCGGAAACTTTGCATTTCAGTGACACACTGCGATATTCCATGGTAATTCCAAGCCTGTGAAACTCAATGGCTGACAAACAACACCCTCTTATAAGCTTTATCACACATAGGACATTTTTAACGATTTCTTATGGCGAAATATTTGTTTACCCAAAAATCGTTTAACCTTAATGAAACCGTTTAAATCGTTTAAACTTAATGAAAATCTCCAATAGCCTTTCTCCTGATAATTCTTAACAATTGAGGCCAGCGTGGCACAGTGTAACACCCCTGATGACACTCTTCTGGCGCATGTAATTACGGCTAAGGGTTTCTGAAGTTTTCATCCTCAAAATAGATTTATAAACTAAAATATGAGTGGAAACTTAACATTTCATTGCGATATTGCGATATTCCATGGCAATCCCAATTCCAAGAAATTCAATAGCTGACAACCAACACCCTCTAGCAAACTATCCCTCACATATGAAATTTTTTTGGGCATTTTCCAAAAATATTCATGTACGCTAAAAACGTTTGTTTAAACCTAATGAAAAATCCCCCTTTGCGTTTCTTCTGATGAATTTAAGCAATTGAGGTTAGAGCGGTACACTCTCAAAATAAATATAAAAACTAAAATAGACCATTCTGTTCCATGGCAATTTGAAGGCTGTGACACATGGCTGACTCAAGGTACTCTCTAGCAAGCATTATGACACATGACAGTTTTTCCTGCATTTTCTTACGAAAATATTTGTTTACGCTAGAATAGTTTACACTAAATTTACGCTAGAATTTTATTATGAGATTTATTGTACGCGGATTTCCTTCATGGAACTTATTTAGTATTGTTTTTTGAAAAGCATTTGAAGTGGATTTTGTTTATAAAACTTGATATACGTTGATTTTTGTTTGTGAAACTTGTTGCTTGTAGATTTTCCTCTTAGGAAAGCTTCCACATTCATTTGTCTCCTCGTGAAACTGATGTTGTTTATAAAACTTGTTGCGTGCTGATTTTTTCCGTGGAACTTATTGCCTGCTTATTCTGTTAATGAACCTTGTTGCTTGTCAAATTTACTCTTCGTGAAACTGTGCATTGATTTTCTTACGAAACTGATTTTTTTCATGGAACTCCTCCTATTTTGATTTTATTTGGAAACTTATTGCATGCTGATATTTCTTCAAGGAACTTGTTGCATATTGTTTTTTCTCTCCGTGAAACTTGCATATTGATTTTTGTCCTCGTGAATTTTTCTAGTTTATGGAACTTGCTGAGTGTTGATCTTTGTTCGTGGAACCTGTTGCATGCTGATTTCTCTTCGTGAAACTTGTGCAATGATTTTTCTCCTCGTAAAACAAATTTTGTTCAAGGAACTTATGGCGTGTTTATTATTTCTCATGGAACTTGTTGTGTGCTGATTTTTTGTGTGAAACTTCTTGCATGTTGATATTTCTCTTCGTGAAACCTGCATGTTGTTTTTTTTCGCCTTGTGAAACTAAGTTTATTTATGGAACCTTTCGCCTGGGGATTTTTGGTTTTGGAACTTGTTGCGTGCTGATTTTGTTCTCAAAACTTATTGCTTATTGATTTTTCTCTTCGTGAAACTTGTAAATTGATTTTTCTACTCATGAAACTATTTTTGTGTATGGAACTTGTTGTGTGTTGATTTTGTTCATGGAACTTGGTGTCTGCCAATTTCTCTTCATGAAACTTTTTAAATATTGATGTTTCTGTTCATGAAACTTGTACATGAAATTTTCTCCTCGTGAAGCTGAATTTGTTTATGCAGCTCGTTGTGTGCTGATTTTTGTTCTTGCAATTCGTCTTTTGGCGATTTTTGTTCGTGATATTTCTTGCATGTTTACTTTTCTCCTTGTGAAGCTTGTACAATATTTTTGTCTCATTGTGAAACAGATTTTGTTTATAGGACTTGTTGAATATTGATGTTCTGTTTTCGTGGAACCTGTTGAGCGCCGATTTTTGCTGGTGAAACATGTTTCATGTTCGTTTTTCTCTTCGTGAAACTTGTACAGTAATTTAATTCCCTGTGAAACATATTTTGTTCATGAAACTTGTTGCGTGCTGATTTTTTATTCGTGAAACTTGTCAAATGTTGATTCTTTTTGGTAGATTCTGTCTCGTGCTGATTTTTTTTCGTGAAACCTGTTGCCTGCTGATTTTTCTCTGTAAAAAATGTACATTGATTTTCTTTAATTCTGGAGCTGATTTTTATCATGGAACTTGCTGCGAATTGATTTTGTTCGTGGAACCTGTTGCGTGCTGATTTTTGTTCGTGAAACATGTCACATTCTGATTTTTGTTCGTGAAACTTGTAGACTGTTGATATTTTGCTTCTCGAAGCTTGTATATTGATTTTTTCGTCTTGAAACTGATTTTATTCATGGAACACGCTGCGTGTTGAATTTTGTTCGTGGAACTTGTTGCTCACTAATTTTGTTCTTGAAACTTGTAGTATGTTGATCTTTCTCTTCGTCAAACTTGAACATTGAAATTTCTTTGTGAAACTGATTCTGTTCGTTGTATATATTGCGTTCTGATTTTTTGTTCGTGGAACTTGTTGCGTTTTGATTTTGGTTCGTGAAAATTGTAGTGTGCTGATCATTTTCTTCGTGGAACGAGTATATTGATTTTCCTGATTGGAAATTGTTGTGTACAAATTTTCGCTCTTGGAACTTGTTGCGTTCTCATTTTTGTTCGTTAAACTTATTGAATATTGATTTTTATCTTCGTGAAACTTGTACACTTGTTTTTTTATTCTCGTGAAACTGAGTTAATTGATGAACCTTGTTGCGTGCTGTTCCTGGAAATTGTTGCTTGCTATTCCTGGAACCTGTTTCATGCTGATTTCGGTTCGTAAAACTTGTCGCATGTTTATTTATCTTCATGAGACTTTCACATTGATTTTCTCTCTTCGTGAAGCTAATTTTGTTCATGGAACTTGTTGCATTTAACTTTTTTGGTCATGGAACTTGCTGCGTGCTGATTTTAGTTCGTCAAACTTCTTTGTACGTTGATTTTCTCTTCTTAATACTTGTACATTTATTTTCTCCTCGTGGAACTGTTTATGTTCATAGTACTTTTTGCGTGCTTTTTTCGTTCAAGGAACTTGCTGAGTGCTTTTTTGTTCGTGAAACTTGTACATTGAATTTTCTCGTCGTGAAACCGTTTTCGATCACAGAACTTGTCTCTTACTGATTTTTATTCACGTAACTTGTCTCACGTTACTTTTGTTCGTGCAACTGGTTGCATGTTGATTTTCCTCTTTATGAAACTTGTACATTGATTTTCTTTCATCGTGAAACTGACTTTATTCATGAAACTTCTTGTGTGTTGGTTTTTGTTTTTGGAACTTGCCGTGTGCTGATTTTCCTTCTTGAAACTTGGAACATGTTGATCCTTCTCTTCATGAAACTTGTACCTTGATTTTTTTCCTGTCGAAACTGATTTTATTCATAAAAATTGTTGTTTGCTAATTTTTCGTTCCTGAGAGGTGTTGCGTACTTATTTTTGTTCGTGAAATTTGTATTATGTTGATTTTTATCTTCGTGAAACTTGTACTTTGATTTTTTCCTCACAAATCTTATTTTGTTTATGGAACTTGTTGTGTGATGATTTTTGTACATGAAACTTATTTCACATTGATTTTTCTCTTCCTGAAACTATTACTTTGTTTTTTTTTCTCTTCATGAAACTGAATTTATTCATGTAGCTTCTTGCTTACTGTTTGTGGAACTTGTTTCTGGCTGATTTTTGTTCGTGAAACTTTTTGTGTTCTGATTTTTGTTCGTGAAATTTCTTGCATGTTGATTTTTCTTTTCATGAATCTTGTAGCTGGGTTTTTTCTCCTCGTGAAACTGAGTTAAATCATGGAACTTGTTTGCATGCTGTTCCTGGTAATGATTGCGTGTTGTTTCTTGAGCTTTTTGCGCGCTGGTTTTTGCTCGTGAAACTTGTTGCATGCTGATTTCTCTATTCGTGAAACTTGTACATTGGTTTTGTTCAAGCTTATTTTGTTCAAGTACTTATCGCATGTTACTTTTTGATCAAGAGACTTGATGCAAATTCATCTTTGTTTTTAAAACTTATCGGGCGTTGATTTTTCTCTTCTTAAAACCTGCACATTTATTTTTCTCCCAGTGAAACTGTTTTTGTTCATGGAACTTGACTATGGGACTTGAAGATCTTTTTTCAAGTGTAACTTTAAATTTCTGGTGCAGTGCAATGCAATTGCATGCTTACAAGCAATTTCATATGCTCACCCAAGTTCCCGAAAGAAAATTTGCTGCTCTTGCTCCTTCACGATGGTTTTTTTTTACAAACTTTAAGGGGCCTGTTGAAACAATTGGACGCCTTGATACTTTATTGGACGGATTTAGCAGTTGAGGACCTGTCGCATGGTAACAACCAGGTTTCATCGACGCTACAGAATTCCTATAAGAGGCTACTGATTGAGTTTGTAGAATATGTTCTTGCTATATTCAACGAATTCCATACGCTTTTTCAAGTTGGAAAAAGAAGTAAATCTGTAGTGGAGACATTTCGCATGAATGTCCTTGCTTCTTCCTACCTTCGGCACCAAAAAATATCAAGGATGTTGGCGAGGTAAATGAAGACAATTACTTTAAGCTTGACCAGGTGTATCTTGCAAGAAAAGAGCATGGTGCTCACGTGCTCAATAAGTTATTGTATTCGAACCCTAAGAATTTCCACAAATGTATCCAAGATCTAATGGGAAAGGTCTCTTCTAAGTTTCTCTTACTGGAGAGTAATGGCAACCCAGTGAGTGCAGACATCATAAACGATTATTTTACTTCAACTTGTAAAACTCACCCGCCACTCCAAAATATGCCGGCCAACAGTGCAGTGAGTGACATTCCTGTGATTAGAATACATCAGACCCAGCTTAAACTCGAAAATCTTGATACAAATAAGTCAGTTTACCCAGGTGATATCCCTACTAAATTGATTGTGAAATGTGCCCATTATTTAAGTGTACCTCTAACTGCAATTTTTAACCAATGTCTTGTAGATGGTATTTTTGCAGTGTGTTTTAAACGAGCTATTATATCACCTATACCAAAAAACAAGACCCCAAAAGTCCCCTCTGCTTAAGACCAATATCAAAAACCTATATTTTCTCTAAAATTTTTGAAAGTTTTATTTACAATTTCCTCTTTGATGATATTCAAGATATAATTAACCCAAATCAGTTTGGCTTTAGGCCGAATCATAGCACCATCCATTGTTTATGTTATATACTTGACACTGTTTTCAAACATCTTGAGTTAAGTAGTTCCTACGTTGAGGCTGTTTTTGCTGATATTAGTAAAGCCTTTGACAACTTGGATCATCAGACAGTTATTGATAATGCAAGGGCTTTAGGTGTCAGAGATTTTGTTTTACTTATAGTAGCTAGTTTTTTATCTGGTCGTGAGCAATGTGTAGTCCTCCCTAACGGAGATTCATCTGGTTTTACCTCAATTTCCTGTGGAGCACCCCAAGGGATTAATTTGGGTCCTTTAGCATTCTTAATTGTTTTTAACAATGTTTTACCAAACTTTGACAACACTTTTAAATTTGCGGATGATTTGACATTACTTAACCTTTGTCAAACCTCAAACACTTTGGGCGTTAAACTTGACTCACTCATTAACAACTTAAAGAATGATCTTGACAATGTTAAACTCAATCTGAGCATACCGAGAAGCAGTTTAATGCTATTCTCCTTTTTAAAAAATATACCCCCAATCAATAATTACCTTTGCATCCCAAACTTAAACATGGTTAAGCTACTTGGTGTGCACTTGGACAATGACCTTAAATGGGAATCTCACTCTTTTCACTTATTTAAAACAGGTGGTTTTCTCCTTAGATCTTTCTCCCTTCTTAAACGGTTCTCCATATCAATCCAGAACCTTAAAATAATTTATTGTTCTCATATAAGACCTTGTCTTGAATATGCTTGCCCTGTCTGGTACCCTGGACTGACCAAATCCCAATGTTCTAAAATTGAAAGCATTCAAAAAAGAGCTATAAAAATTATACTGGGGACATCCTATACTACTTATGATGAAGGTTTGGCTAGACTTGAACTCACTACATTGGAATCACGACGTCACTTCCTTACCATGAACTTCGGGCACAAGTGCCTTAGTTCTGACTATCATCGACGTCTTCTTCCCCCCTTCAAAGAAAACCCCCCAATCCTTCCCAATACAAGACTTAATGCTCGTAGAGCTCCAAATACTCAACTTGACTTGTGTCCCCAAATGTTGACAATGAGGTACAAAAACTCTTTCGTTCCCTATTTTGTTTCGCATTTTAATAATTGATTTAACTTTGTAACTATGTTTAGCCCTTAACATTTATTTTATCATTGTAATTATAATTGTTCTGACTTGCTTATGCTAGCTTGTGTGTTATTTTAGCCAATAAATCATATTCTATTCTATAAGACCTACCTCCCCTTGGTGGTAGGTACCACTACAGATAAAGTGGGCCCCACTACCTTCGTATAATGTAAAATATGTAGTTGAGGAAGTTTCCTACCAACCTCTTTTGGACAGGGGTCCCTTGGAATTTGGAAATTGCATTACATCCGATTTCCGGGATGAGGTAGCAATTTTAGAGTCCTCCGATGAAAAAGAAAAATTTCTGTAAGATAAACTAAGAAACAAATATGAAAAATGCTTTCCTGAGAAAACTTCCAAGCGGTGCAACATAGATCATCCTTACATAACCCAAGAAATTAAAGATTTAATTCGGTATAGAATTCAACTAAGAAAAGAAGGGAAAATAGGAAATGCTAATATGCTGCGTAACAAAATACGTAAAATGACAAAAAAAACTGCAGTTGAGCATTAACACAATAAAAATTGATAACCTTTTTGAATCAAAGCCTAGCATGTGGTATAAGGAAATAAAACAAATTTGTGGAAAATCCCCTAGTGGTGTTGATTTTGTTCAGATTCTAATGATGAAAAAGCTGCTAGCCAGTTATATGGGCGTTTGGCCAGAATAATCCTATCTTTGCCGCCTCTTGATGTAAATAAAATGACCCAAGAGTATCAGAAATACCACATGATGACATACCTTTACCTATTATTTCTGAGGATTAAGCTTTTAGTAAAATAAAGAAACATAAATGAACTAGTATTACTCCAATTGATATTCCGATTGAACTTATAAAAGCCTTTCCTGACAAATTGACTAAGCCACTAGCGCAAATTTTCAATGGCATTTCAACTTCTTCAGTTTACTCACAGATATGGAAAACGGGATATTTTAATCCAATCCCTAGAAAAATCCTGAACTTAATTTCGACGGTGTGAGACCAATCAATGTGACCCCTTTGTTCAGCAAAAGTTACGAAAGCTTTGTAGCAAATTGGCTAAAAGCTGAAGTTGAACCCCTCCTTGATCCTCATCAGTACTGTAACAGAAAGAATACATCAACATCCTGTTATCTAGTCAGTCTTTTACATTTTATTCTTAAGCATTTTGATGAGCCTGGTAAATGGCTAAACGTGATAAAAATTGATTTGAAAAAGGGTTTCGATCTGATTGATCATAACATTTTAATTTCTAAGCTTTTAATTGATTCTAGAATGATTCCTGCTCTTGTGAAAATCTTTTAGAGTTTTTTAATATAGAGTTTTGGAAATAGGTCCCAGATTTTAAAAGATAATAATTCTTTCTCTGAACCTCAGCCAGGTTTTTGTGGTATACCTCAAGATACCATCCTGGGTCCTATTCTTTTTCTAGCTATGATTAATAATATTGCCAATGATTGTGAAGCGTGTTGGAAATATGTTGATGACCTTACCCTAGGAGAAATTTGTGAAGCAAATGAATGTAGCAAAGCTCAAATTTTAATTGATAATGTGAAGACTAAAGCTTCCTTTTCAAATATGACAGTAAATGACAGTTAAACTTTTATTTTAACTATTCATTTTTAAATTCTTTAAACCTAATTTCCTACCAACTATTTTTGATTCTCTTAAAGTCGGTAAGATTAAACTTTTGGGAGTTATTATAACCAGTGATTAAAATGGAAGCAAACACAACTAGCATAGCAAAAAGGGATAATGCTGGGCTCCAGATGCTCAAGCTTATGTCGAAACATAGCGCCCCTCCAGATCACCTCCTCCGAATATTTACATCTTTTATTCGCCCAATTCTGGAATATTCAGCTCCTGTATGGCATTTTGGGTAGACGGCTTAGCAAAGCGCCAGGCTCGAAAGAGTTCAGAAAAGAGCTCTAATGATAGTTTCGAAGCAGGCAGAAATGTTGTATGAAGAGCTGCTGTCAAAGTTTAAAAAAAAAACTCTGGAAAAAAGAAGAGAGAAGCTCTGCATGGATTTCGGAAGAAAATCTCTGATCCACCCATTCCACAAAATCCTTTCCCCCCTCGATCCACAACAAAACAACTCCCGCGCAGGGTTGCAGTGCCTGTTTACAAATTTCAGCCGGTACGGTGTGCCCATTAGCGGTTAGTAAAGAGTTTTATACCTAGTTTTGTGAAAATGTGTAACAAAAGTCAGAAGGATTGATAAGTGTTTTGTTTTCTTTGTTTTTTATTTTATTTTTTTCTTTTGCGCCGCGTTTCAATGTGACTATACCCAAGAAATTTGGCATTGCCATGAAAATTTTGGTTAAATTGAAATCTTATCTATCTATCTATCCGTTAAAAAGACCCAGCAACTGAATTATTGATTTAGCACCCATTAATGGCTCTAAAGGATCTCTCTCCTTTACCTTATTTTCGTAAGCCAGGTTTAGTGGCATGTGTGCTATCTGTTAAAAAAAATAGCAACTGAAACGTTGATTCAGTGCCCATTAATAGATTTAGAGGACCCTTGTCCTTTATCTTATTTCCGTAAGCCATGCTTGGTGGTATGTGTGCTATTTGTTATAAAGACCCAGGAATTGAAATGTTGATCAAGCGTCAATTAATAGCTCTAGAGGATCTCTGTCTTGTATATTTTTTCCGTGACCCAGGTTCATTTGAATGTGTGGGATGTGTGCTAGTGGAAAAATTAGCAAAATTGAGGTATTTTTAACATAAGAACGGGTGACCAAATTTTAATGAAATTAGATATTTAGAAGAAGCTCATATCTCAAAGCTTTTATTTTAAATCCCACCAGATCTGGTGACATTGGGGGAGTTGGAGGGGGAAACCGGAAATCTTGGAAAACGCTTAAAGTGAAGCAATTGGGATTAAACTTGGTAGGTTAAATAAACAAATGTTGTAGATACGCGATTGATGTAATCTTACTGAATCCGATCTCTTTGGGGGAATTAAGGGGGTCCAGTGCTTTGGCGAGTTCGGTGCTTCTGGACGTTCTAGGATGATAAAAACGGCTTTGCGTGTCAGGGACCTGCACAAATTGACTTTTTAGAGTCGTTTTCTATGATTCGATCATCTGGGGGGCTAAAGGGCGAGGAAAAATTGGAAATAATAAGGTATATTTAACTTACGAGTGGGTGATCGGGTCTTAATGAATTTTGATATTTAAAAGGACCTCGTGCCTAGGAACTCTTAATTTGAACCCCGACCAGCATCAAGCCTTAGATTTTCCTTCTAAATCAATGTATAGATTCTTAGAATTTTGCTAGAGCTCATGCCATATGAGCTCTTGGCTCTTCCGACCTCGTAACAAGTGTCACATGAATTCTTAGTTCTTGTTATTTGAAGTTACGAGAAAAAGATTTTTGATTGACATTTCTAGATCCTTTCGCATATAGATGTTAGCTTCAGGTTCTTCTTTTCCAATTCTTAGGATAGCAATTTGTGTTCTGCCTTCAGCCTGCTTCTATAGCATTCGGCTTAATTTTCGGCTACCTCATACAAACTCTTCTTCATTTTCATCAAATATTATCTCAAATGGCCGTAGATGTAGATTAGTTTAGATTAGTAGACCTATTACTCACTCTAGGCTATGCCACCTCTACAAAACAATTTACCACTGACTTTGGATAGGCTAGCAACTGCCCAAGGATTACAAGAATTTAATTAGAAGCTTCCTAAAGCAAGACCTGAAGACTTCACCCCAACAAACTATTCAACCAAGCTTCTCTAGATATGCCCATATCACATTAATGCTTTAACTTTACCAATGAATTATTTTGTAAAAATCATTTTAAGGTCAAAATAAGAGTGATTACCATCACTGGTTCTTTGAACAATTGCAGTTCCATTCTCTTCCCTGCATAAAGGCTCATGGTCTTCAAACTTTTGTGTTAGTCACTATAAAAGTTTTATATATTATTCTGGTGATGATAATGATGTTAAGTTACTTAACTAAAGATGCTCGTTAACTATCTTTAGTAAAAGTTACTGAAAAAGTTACTTTGAAGTAACTTTTCTGTCGTTCCAGCTGCTAAATAGCATCAGCTGGAACGGAAAAAGTTACTTTTAGTAACTTTTAGTTACTTTTTGTCGCAGCTGGAACACGCTCTTAGAATTATCCTCTTCAATCTTTTTTTCTTGTAAGTATTTAATTTATATTTAGTGTTACGAAGGATTCAAAATAGTCGAAGGTCTATAATAGTGGTTTTACAGTAGGAAACATACTAGAATAAAAAGATACTTAAAAGACATAATTTTAAAGATAAAAGTATAATTTGCAAACTATATATCTGCTGCAGCTTTTCTCCCTGTGAATTTAAACTCTGCTATTTCAGACTTTTGTGTGCTCAACTCGAAACACTGCATGCTCAGAACAAAATACTACAAATAGATTTTATAGCTTATGTGACTGGTGTTTAGCCTATCTAGACCATAATGAGGACGACTGTAAATTATAGCTTAATTTTAAGTTTTAAATTCTTGTTCTATGCTTTTAGCTTTGATAATGCAATTTCTATTATTTGAGCAAAATGGTAAAATTATAGTTTTGCTATCTTTGAAAGGGGTTCTATCCACTGCAAATACAGATTTAAGCACTTTTTTAGCTCTTAATAATGAAAAAAAATATGACAGTTCATATAACTGACTTACCAGAAAAGTAAGCATACCACTTGATGCCTTTTCTTATGTTCTTTGCAAATATGATAATTGCTTCTTCCACATATTCAGATTTAAGCACTTTTTAAACTAGTAAAAATGATGAATTTTGAATTAAAGTACAAGTAATCTGTCATTTCCAACAAAATAATACTATGTTTACTCTGTGCTGTTTTCAACAAAATAATACTACATTTTCTCAGTGCTAAAATTATTTATAATAAGTTTAGGTTAGGTTAAAATGTACTTAGGTAAAATTCTAGTTCATTGACTTATTGCTATCTTGGAAAGGGTTTAGGTTAGGAGAATGAAACTTTCAGGGATAGTCTACAGCCTAAAGTGTGTCTAGGGAAGGTATTTTAAAGTACCCACCTCTACTCCTCCCTCTAGAGGGCCCTAAAATTTGCCTACATGACAGGTCTATACCTATTGAAATTTTGACAAAATAACATATTACCTTAATTTTCAGTTACTGGTTGCTTTTTCTCTGCCTTAAGTTCTAAAAATGCAAGGCCTGTTATTTGAGTAGAATTTTGAGCCATATCAATGTTGTTTTTTTTATAATTTAGGAAATGTATTTGCATATCTTCAAAACCTTTTAAAATGGAATTGAGCAAAGTTATGAAGCTGAAAACAATTTTGTTGTACTTCAATTAAACAGAAGATCTATTTTGCAAGATTTCAATTTTATAACACATATTTTCAAAGGTCATCAAAGGTCAGGGACTTCTAGAGGGAGGAGTAGAGGTAGGTACTTCAAATTATCTTCCTGGGACATAATTTAGTCTGCAGGTTCATCTCTGAAAGTTTCATTTTCCTAACCTAAACCCTTTCTGAGATAGCAAAAAAGTCAATTAACTAGAATTTTACCTGTATTTAAGTCTGAATTTGTGGTGGAAGTTATTAGTGTATTTGTAAAGAGCATAAAAAAAGCATCAAGTGATATATTCACTTTATATAAAAGCCAGTTATAAGGTTTGCTATTAATTTACCTGTCTTTTTTCTAACTTATTTATAGGTTAGATCAAAGTGCTGAACGTGCTCAGAACAAAACACTACAAAAAAATAATATAGCCTATTTGTCAGTTCTATAGCCTACCTAGATTAGAACAAGGATAAAAGTACATCATAGCACAAATTAAAGTTTTAATTTCTTGGTCTGTGCTTTTAGTTTTGATGTTGTAATTCCTGTTATTTGAGCAAAATGGTTCTAGAGTAGCTACTTGTTGCTATCTTGGAAAGGGATTAGATTAGAAGAATGAAACTTTCAGTAGGCTTGCAAATCCTGGTAAAAAATAATATACTCTGGGAAGGTATTGCCAAGCTTCCATGTTCACCCTCTTCTGATTTCTATTGAAACTTTGGAAAAACAACATTTTACCTTAATTTTTAGTTAAATTTTTCTTTTTTGCTGGTTTTAGTTCTGAAAATGCAATTCCTGTTGTTTGAGTTGATTTTTAAGCCATATCTGTGAGTTATTTCTAAATTTAGGATATGTTTGTGTGGATCTTTAAAACTTGTAA
Source organism: Artemia franciscana (assembly GCF_032884065.1). Taxonomy (NCBI): domain Eukaryota; kingdom Metazoa; phylum Arthropoda; class Branchiopoda; order Anostraca; family Artemiidae; genus Artemia; species Artemia franciscana. Next base: position 21,511,254 of record NC_088880.1, on the reverse strand, counting down.
ATTGTTATTGAGCAAAGTTGTGAAGCTGAAAACAGTTAACCTTTGTTGTACTTCATTGAAGCAAAAGATCTATTTTGTAAGGTTTCCCTTTTATATGACAAAGATTTTAAAGGTCAGAGCCCTCTAGAGGGAGGAGTGATGGTAGGTACATCAAAATACCTTTCTGGTACATGCTTTAGTCTGTAGACCCATCCCTTAAAGTTACATTTTATTACCCTAGGTTTTTCCAAGATAGCAAAAAGTAGCTAAACTAGAATTTTACAGAGCAAAATTTCAGGCCACATCAATTGTTCTTTTTTATGGCACTTGGTATTTACCAAGTGACAAATAGTGATTGCAATTTCTGTTGGTCTTTTGATCCTGGTTTTGCTAGTTTTGGCATTTCCAGATAAGCTAGGGCAATGAAAGTTGGTAGGTGTATCAGAAACCAGACCAGATTAAATTAGAAATAGTCTCTTCCCCAATTCATCTATCTGGGGGGAGTGGAGGGATGGTTAATTCAGAAAAAATAGAAAAATTGAGGTATTTTTAACTTACAAAGGGGTGAATGGCTCTTAATGAAATTTGATATTTAGAAGGATCTTATTTTCAACCTCAGAGCTCATATAAGTCCTGACTAGATCTGGTGATATTGGGGGGAGTTGGAGAGGGAAACCAGAAATCTTGGAAAATGCCTAGAGTGGAGAGATCAGGATGAAACTTGGTGGGATGAATAAGCACAAGTCCTAGATACATGATTGAAATAACCAGACTGGGTCTGCTCTCTTTGGGGGAGTTGGGGGGGGGGGTGGATTTCAGTGCTTTGGCAAGCCATGGTGCTTCTGAACATGATAGGGCAATGAAAATTGGCAGGCTTTACAGGGACCTGCACAAAATGATGCAATATCAGTTGTTTCCCTGATTCAACACTCTGGTGGGGGGACTGGAGGGATGGGAAATTGTGAAAATTAAGGTATTTTTATCTCATGAATGGGTGATTAGATCTTAATGAAACTTGACATATAGAAAGATGTTATGTCTCAGATGCTCCATTTTCAATTTGAATTGGATCTGGGGACATAGGGGCTGGAGGGATAGAAATCTTGGAAAATGCTTAGAGTGAGGAGATTGGGATGAAACTTACTGGGAAGAATAAGCACAAGTTCTAGATACATGGTTGACATAACTGGACTGAATCCTCTAGCTTTATGGGAGTTGGGGGGGATTTCCTGTACTTTGGCAAGTTTGGTGCTTCTAGACATGCTAGGATGATTATGCTGTCATGCTGAATTTGATGGTGTTAATTTTGTTTACATCACTTTTTTTGGGGGGTGGGGTCTCCTTTTTTGAAAATTGGGCACATTTTCTCATGCTTGTATCTTCTGATGGGTAACTTTAAACTTAATGAACTTTATGTCAGAATTGGATATCTGGGGATTTCTAGTGCTTTGACAAGTTTGGTAGTTCTGGATGTGGTAGGATGATCAAAATTGGTAGATGTGTCAAGGACCTGCACAAATTGACTTGATATCAGTTGTTTCCTCAATTTCACTATCTGGGGGCTGGAGGGAGAGGAATAATTGAGAAAATGAGGTATTTTTAACTTATTTATTTTAAAATGCTCAGAGTGGAGAGATTGGGAAGAAACTTGGAGGGAAGAATGAGCCCATATCATAGATACATGATTGATGTAACCAGACTGGGTATGCTCTCTTGGGGGGATTTAGGGGGGGGGGTCTAATGCTTTGGCAAGCTTGTTGCTTCTTGAAGTGCTAGGATGACGAAACTGGTAGGTATGTCTACTGGTAGGACCTGCACAAATTGACTTTATAACAGTCGTTTTCCCCAATTCGACCATCTAGGGGGCTGAAGGGAAAGGAAAAATTAGAAAAATGTGTTTAACTTGCAAATGGGTGATTGGATCTTAATGAATTTTGATATTTAGAAGGACCTCATGTCTTAGATTTCTTGTTTTAAATCTCAACCAGACTCTGATTTTCCTTTTAAATCTATCTATTGATTCTTATAATTTTGTTAGAGCTCATGCCACATGAGCTCTTGGCTCTTTCAACCATGTCTTAAGTTCCATATGACCTCTTAGCTCTTGTTCTAAATTTAGGAAATGTGTAGATCTTTGAAACTTCATGTATTTGGATTAGATCCAGACCTATAGACAGCAACCTCTGCAAAGGGGCTTTGACCCTGTTGGAGACATGCAAGACAAGGGGTCTTGTGGTCAACTCTTTCCCAGTTTAGGAGTGGTACTCCTCAAGGAAGTTGTTGCATTTAAACAGCAAAGTATTTGGACTTGATCCAGGTATCTTATTCACAGATAACTTCAGTTATTTTTGTCATTATTTTTTGGGCTGAAAAACTTCCTTCATTTGACTTAACTTTTGGCTGCTTGTTTTGCATGCTTAAGCAAGCATTTTTTCAATTTGATCAAACATTAACTCATCCTTTATTTAATGTAGCTACTTTGATTATGGCTGAAAGTTACATTTATCCTGTTTAACCATTTTTGTAAGCATAACATGTTTTTACTACATAATTTCGGGTTAAGTAGCCTATGCTATTGAGTACTTCTGTTATCTAGGGAAAATGGTGATATCATCTGATTACTAATAGAACAGGTAACAGATTGCAAAAACAATGGTCTCAGTTGGGCTCAGAGACCAAACAGCATGTCACTCAGATTTCTCTTCTTTATCTCCTCTTAGCATTAGAATACCTTAATGTTTGGAATAACCTACACTAATTTATACTCTATTTGTATGCATTAATTAATCCAAAATTTGTGTCTTGCTTCTTGATGAAAACTACATAAGAGATTTATGCTACACAATAATACTCTGCCCTAATTCTCTGGTTCCAGACCGTAGTTTTATGTTTGCCCTAATAAACCTTTCCAGTATGTTACCCTGTAAAATGGCCATGTAAGTAGTCTCAAGGAAATCCTATTTTTCTTTCAATTTGCACTAGCATAATTTGAGAGACAAGGGTCTCTCAGTTATACTACATAATAATCTGGAGTGCTATTAGTGATTTCATTTAAGCTTCCCAAAATGGCTTCTCTGTAACAACTTGACAGGCATCTTGATGAGCAGACTATCAAGTCTTTGAAAGATTTTGTAATTGTAATGTACACTTTTCTTCTAAAACTGCCAGTGTCTGTTTTGAGGCACTGGAGAAATAAAAAAATTTCTGTTGTAATCCAAAAAATGAAATACCCTCTGCGCATGAATCTGCTGACAATACCCTTTAAAATTTAGAGAATATGCTGAAGATGGTACATTCTTTGCCAGGGGGCTAACTCCCTTGATATGAGCCTGAATGCCAGACATACTCAAGGCATTGTCATATGATTGGCATCTCCAATTAGAAACATTTTCCTCAAATATTCCAAGGACTATTGACAATTTTTTCTGCTTTCTGTCCAACATTTGGCACAAAACAAACAAACCTTTCAATCAATACTCCATAATTGGCTACAAATCTGATTATGAATATTATTTGGTCCACATATGAAATTTTTAGCAAGGAATCTAATACTATACCATAGTATTTAGCCTCAGTTACTCTTTTAAAATCAAGTTTTGACTTTGTCTCACTTACATGTGAAGTGTTCATGAGTTCCATGTAATGCTAGTCCTTGAATACTTAAATATTTAACTGCTGCTACTACTCTCTTGAGCACCTTGTTCCAATAGTGGACCTCTTGTTCCAGTTCCTTACTTAGTTGAACATCAGTACAGCTTTTCTTGCAACCCCTAAGTTTTAATTTTTCCAAGTTAACTTTATAATGTAAGCTATTCTCATGCTTTAAGACTCAGTGATTAGCATTTTTCCAGTCATTTAACCAGGCATAAAATGCACCCGTTATATCAGCACCCCTTGTTTTGCCATTTTGAAGCTTTTTGAGAAATAACCTGTTGAACAGAAAACTAACTTTGTCTGAATATTGTTTATAGACTGAGAAAAGTTTAAATTGTTATTTTTTATCACACCTTTGGGGTATATGTAATATTGCAGCTGTTCATTAAATTCCATAAAGCCAGATCTGAACTGAGAACAATATGGGTTCTCCTACTTTCTGAATTTATTCCCTCTCCATATTGAATTTCAATAAAAGCCTGCATTGAATTGGGTTTTTTAGCAACTTCCTCAAATTCAGAAGAGAAAGGAGAAACAGATCTGAATTACCTATGTTGTTTTATTATCCTTCACAATTGCACAATCAGTGTTGTGTTTAAAAAGGATGTTACTCTATGAATTTGCTTTATAACTTTCATTTCTTTCTTCTTTTTCTTATTCCTACCTTTCAAAGGTGATAACAGGTCTTGGATTGTCCAATAATATCAAAATATCAGTACAATTAAAACTAAAATACACTTAAAGTATAAAATTTAAAACATTTTTCTGGCTTTTTTCTTGGAAAACTTATTATCTCATGAATGTTTATTTTTGTGGCAAACTTGTTTGGTATTTACATATCATTCATTACCATGAAGAATTCTATTTCTTTATTTTACACAAACTAAATCATACAGAAAAAATAGGTACTTCGGTGTTATAGCAACCACACTAGTTCTTGACCTGATTAAAACCAGTTTCTCTGTCTGCAATCAGAGGTAATTGGTTTATTCTGAGCAAGAAAACTTTAATGCAGGCATATTTTAATTAAATGTTTAATATATGGAGCTGGTTAGCTATATAATATAATATGCTCTGGGTGGCCTACTTTCCATAATTTTGTTACTAAAGTATTTTATTTTCATTATATTTTAGTATATTTCAATATAATTACCCTAACTTCACTTCTTTAGTATGGTTGCTATAACGTGTAAGTACCAAAAAATATTTGTAGAAAACTCAAAAGGAGCCATTCAGTCACAAATTAGAATTTGTATCTCCTCTGAAAGAGTCAAAACCTACTGGCAGGCACCCAACAATGGGCCAATATATATATATATTTTTCCATGGTTTGGTCCTACTATGCTTTCTTTTCTTTTGATTACCTCATAAATTACTGTACAGTCCCCAACCAAAATGCGTTTTTTTCAAATTTTGGTTACTATTTGGCTGAGTCACTCGAAGTGCAAATTATGTTCTGGCTGATGACCTGGGGGTCATCAGCCCAACTTATCTTAGCACCTGATTATTTTTAGGGTTTAGTTTGTTGTATTCTCTGTTTATTTTTGGTTTCATTTGTGTATTGATGAAGATTTGTGGGGATTTTACATTTAGAAAAATGTCAAAATCTTTTTGGTTTATGACTTATTAAGACAAGCAGAAATCAAGACTTGTAATGATGCCAACTTCAACGGAGCCTGATTAGCGACTAATAAGTTCACATCTTTTAAATTTTTTGCGCAAAAGATAGGGTTATCCGTAACACGTCTCAGAACACTTTTAACATGTGTTTCTGGTGTTGGAAATTTTTTTATTCATGCTTATTTTCTTTTCGTTTGTAAAACGCCACAGAATTTATCATACATACCCCAGATTTAGAATGAGATATTTCAATTTCTTTACTTGTATATGAAGGGCCACCTGCTCCTCAATACCTTGCTCTTGAATAACCTTATGGAGAAAATGGGCTTGAGAGGGGACTAGATGCCCTATAATCTTTTTGGTTACTGAAAAAAGGCACTAGAGCTTTTGTTTTCCGTTTGAAAGAGCTCCTTTCTGGGCGTATAGCCCAGATTATAGCCAAGAGCTCCTTTTGCTGTTGTGCTGGATTTTATGGGGTTATTTTTTTGGATTTTTTTTTCTGGGTTGGTCCCCCTTTATGAAAATTGGGCAAATCAGTTCAAATTACTTCAATTTTTGTTGGTTCTTATTCTAGATTGATTTGCTCCTTTTTTCTCTTTTTGTCAGCTTTTTCCTTTACGTTTTTATTGTTAACATGCTTTTTAAGGTTACAAATGGATGTAAATATGGATGTCTAGCTTGATATTTGTTTTTTCAGTTGAAGTAAGTTCAAGTATTGAACAGTATCTGAACGGGGATGGGTTTTCCTTTGTCTTAAGGAAAATTTGGGAAAGCTTGTGATGATAATACAAAATTAAAATAGGTTCACAATTTTGAGGTTTTGGGGGTGGGGTCGCTCAAACCTAAAGTTAATATGTTATGTGTATTTGCGGACGAATATTTGGCACATTGCCCTGGCATTTAACTAATATTGCTAGAATATTTGTTTGCCACTTCTTTATGCCTGACCTAAGCGTATTGTGTAATCAGGGTAGTTTTTATCAATAACAAGGAAACACATCCATCTTGTTATTAATGTTAGTTGTTATGGGTTTGGAAAAAGTAATAAACCACTAGCATGAACACACAGTGCATTCTAAAGCTAACACTGTTGATTGGATTTCAGTCAAAATAGAGTAAAGTTGGGTTACTCATCTCCTCCAAATGCCAAACCATGATATGGCGGTGGGATAACTAAACAAATAAAAAAAAGAAGAAAAAACAACATAAAACTCAGAAGGGGTTTTTAAAACAAAACACAACTGCAAAATATTACCAGAGAGCTGTTGAATTTGGGGCGAAATATATGCCAGATCTATAAACTGTATTTGGAAGCTGACTGTACCGACGAAAGAGGACTCCAAAGGAAAGAAGAAGAAGTGAAAAAAAGAGGATGTTATCTGAGAAGAAGACCATTGAACACCTGGAAAGGATTTCATTGAGAAGAAGTCAGTTGAAAAGAAGAAGAGACAAGTAGCAGAAATACTTCTTCAAGAAGCTAATGAGAAGCTGAAAAAAGCCATTGATGCCATTCAATACCATTATGGTCCAATCCACTAAGAAAGTAATTCCGCAATCATTAAATTTATTTATAATGATTTTTATTTTTTCAAAGTTATAATATTTGGTAGTAACTGGTGCCTAATAAAAAGAAGAAAAGAATGAGAAGCGTAAGTGAAAAAATAGTCAAAATAAGTTCAAACTATGCATAACTAACAGTTTAACAAGATATAGCTTTTCGTTTAACGTGTAATTGTCTTTTGGGAATAAAAATATTGTTAATGTATGAGTTTTGCGGACAAAATTTAACTAGTTCGTTGGCTTGTTTGTTTGCACAGTTAAACGTAGCATACTGACAAAAACGTTGTACTGTCTAAAAAACTTAATGGTTTGAAACAAATAAACGGAAAATCTTGAAAATCGTGGTTTTTAAGAGTGAATATGCCTCATTTATTTTTGGTAAAAATTCTAATTTTTTGGGGAAGTAGGGCTGAAAAGTTTATAAATAATATTATGAAATATATGGTGGGTAAATTTGTTTATGATTTGCTTATTTTGCATTAGTTATTTTGTTATTGCTATTGCCTTGCTTTTAGAACCAGCATCACCACCAACTATTACAAATGAGCCCCAGCCACAACCAGATCTGCTAGAGTCCCTCAAGAGGACACCGCCTGAAAACGCCTCATATCAGGATCGTACATGTTATGAGAGGGTAAGTAATTCTATATCTTTCAGTGAAAACTTATTTGGCCAAGAAGGGGATTTTTCTTGTATCAAAACGTTTGGGGCGAGTTTGGGGGGGGGGCAGGTTAATGATCACTTGGGACAACAGAAGTAGTGCGAGGGTTATGCACGGCATCGTGGGCAAAACTCAAGGAAATTAGTGCTATCCTTTTTTAAATTTCATATTTAATTTATCTTATAATTTACAATAAAAGCGCCAAATTCCATTGTCCAAGATCTCAAAACATTTTCTAAACCTTTTGCTTCTGTCTTATTCAAGTGTCAAATAACATTTACCCCATTATAACTCTTTATAAAAATTTGAAACTTCTATTTAATGAAGAAATGGATAAAATTCATTGTATTAGAGGTAAACTAGCTTAATATTTAGTCTTATGAATTGATAATTTAGGTATGTCTATATTTACCTTTCAAGTTGGGAGCTATGGGTTCTGGGTATTATTATAAATTTGGTTGCTTATGGTGCTAATGGATGCTAGATTTAAAATATTGTTGGTGGGCAAAATCACTCAAGTTAAAAGATTTCCTCCAAGCAGGGTCGCTATAGGTAGTTGGGCCAATGCATTACTAATTCAATGCAAAGTTATTATTAACCTGACATATTGCAGAAAAATTAGCCTAATCATATTTGTAGCAACAGCTGCAACCTAGGTCCAAAGCAACCTCCAATAAATGCAACACAAATTATCACATATTTTGGGGGTTGCCCCCTCCTCAATACCTTACTCTTGATGCTAATGTACTTCAGAACTTAAAAAAAACTTCTTATTCTAATTAAATTACTGTTGAGTTGCAGAAGTTGTTCTTAAGGAATTGGAAAGCTCAACTTTAATGTAAAGACCAAGGTATTGAGGAGGAAAAAAACCCTCTCATACATAAAATATTTACTGTTTGTTTGTTTTTATTTTGCACTTCGTTTTAGCTGAAAAAACACTTCTTTTTTTTATCTAATTTAATATCGTTTTTCAACTGGTGCCAGAAATCCAGCTCCTCTTCATGAACAATTCTCCTCACTCACAGAAAATTCTTAAGATTTAAGTTCCAAAATTCTTCCCAGACAATTCCATCATTGCTGAAATCTTCCAGGAAATGTTGTCTGAAAAATTATCTTAAGCATATTTTTATTTGAAAACGACTAATTTATGAGGGCTTTTCAAATCATGCTCGAAATCTACCCTGGATTCAGATAGATTCCTAGGAATCCCTTTAACTCCAGTGGAAAGTTGCTCCAGCAGAGAATTCCACTATAGAAAACTGCCCCCCCCCCCATTAAAAAACCTCAAGACAATCCCAACCCTGTCAAAAACTTCCCCTGGAACATTTGCACATATTAAATTTAGTTAGCAAAGACATACAAAAAGAGTTTTGTATAGGAATTCTGGCAAATTCCCCAAGCCTAAATTACCCATAAAAAGTAGAGGTTTAATTTGCTAATGAGCTGGGGCAACTTTTAGGTTTATGGTAGTATATGGCTCATTTTTCACTTTACTAAAATATTACCAAAATGGGGAAGGGTTCAATTTGTATAAATCTTTTGGATAGCTAGATTACCGTTTTTTTTTTTTTTTTTTTTCTTAAGAAAATTCAGTAGAATAATTTGCATTTTCTATTTTTTAGATTGGGTACCCCTATTTTCCCTCCAAATGAAATGTATTCTTTCCATTGAAGAATGCATTTTTAAGAACTATTTTTACTGAAAATCAAAAAGATAGCTGTTCCTCCTGTGATTGTTGATAAACATATTTTATCATATATGGATTTTTACATTCTTTTTATTATAGCCTGGCTAGTTAATTCAATTCAAATTTCATCTTCAGGGACTTGTACTATTTACAGTTTACAGGACAGATGTATACAATTTTACTGTCTGTAAGGTGGACATAGCCAGCCACCCACTTGATTCACCCTAGTGGGAGTAATTTGTTGTCATGAATTCAAAATACCATCTCAGTTTTGACAAACAATTGAAAAGAAAAAATTGTATTTAATATTTGTGAATTTTAAAATAAATATCAAACAATACAAGTTATATTTTTAGAATCAGTAAACAACCAGCTTTCTGTTAATATGTGAAAAAACCTGAAACACTGAAAAGATGTATACATCAAAATAGGATAATTGGTATTTCTGAAGAGGTTCTTAGATGTAAGTCAATGAACTAATGATTTCAAGTGCTTAATCTTGAATAATTTTGGCAATAACTATATTGATGCATAGCTTAGATTCTTAGCTACTAATTGATATATACAATTCTTCTCAATACCTCTTTGGTATCAAGATGTGAGGGTTTTAGTTTTACATAATTTCGTTCAATCAGATACTGATTTTTTACCCTACCCAAGTAGTGCTATTTTTTACTTTTTCATCAAAGTAGTCCTATTTTAACAATTTTTTATCAAAATAGTTATTTTGAATACTTTCTGTGAAAGTAGTGGTTTTTAACACTTTCTGTTAAAAGCAGTAGACTATGTTTTCAGTAATTTTGTTAGAAGTGTTGACTTTTTAAAATTTAACATTCAAAAAATAAAATTACTCATTAGAAATAACTTTTAAGTTGAAATGGAGGACAAAATAAGGAATCTAATGATATCAAAATGCTTTGACCCCAATGGCAACTGCCAATGGTCAAACATAGTCGCCATTGACAACAGGGGCAGATCTAGAGAAAAATCTTGGGGGGGGGGGGGCTAGAACCAAGGGTGCCAATATAATTCAAGAGTAATTATAGAGGGGGGGGGTATAGATAACGCTTTCATCTGACCAGTTTGTTTGTGTGAATCTGGTTGGTGCTGATGTAAAATAACAAAGAAACCTCTTTGAAAGCCAATAATGTTTTCCTATAACAGTAAAATGCATATTTACAGCAGACACGAGCAGATTCTTTGATGAATAAATTACTATGGCTTCTTTGAGACTTTCTGAATGAGCAGACCAGACTATTTTTTTTTTCTTTAGAGTTGGATAAAAAAAAACAATTAATGGGAAAACCTGTAATTTCTAGCTATGGTAGACAAATTAATATACAATGATATGGTCATTATCTATTTATCTACCATAATTTTGGGGTAATAATAAACAAAATATTCGTTGGCTTGTTTGTTTGCACAACCTAATTTAGTTTTGGTAAAAATTCTAACTTTTTTGGGAAGTAGGGCTGAAAAGTTTATAAATAATATCATGAAATATATGTTGGGTAAATGTGTTTATGATTTGTTTATTTGGCATTAGTTATTTTGTTATTGCTATTGCTTTACTTTTAGAACCAGCACCTGGAATTTCAATGAAAAACCAGCTCCCGGCACGACCAAATCTCATCGAATCGGTCCAGAAGAAGGGCAGCTGTGATGAGGTGGTGTATAAGAAGGGCTGCTGTCCTGAGGTAATTGTTCTATATCTTTCAGTGAAAACTCTTATTTGGACAAGAAGGGGGATTTTTCTTGTATCAAAACGATTGGGGCGAGTTGGAGGGGGATAATGATCACTAGGGACAACAGAAGTAGTGCGAGGGTTATGCACGGCATCGTGGGGCAAAACTCAAGGAAATTTGTGCTCTCCTTCTCTTAAGGGTGGCTAGATTTGCTGTTCGAAGAAGGGAAATGTAAGGCACTTTACCCTCATTGAAGATAATTCTTAGGCACCTTTTTTGAACAATTCATTGGAGATGCCAGGATGCCAAACAGGACAAGCGTATTCGAGGGTTGTAGAAAAATCCTCAAACGATGTGATTTAGGACATTTAAATTTGTTAAGGAGTTTGAGGAAAGAAAATGCAGTATCTGTACTTTTAAGAAATCGTTAACGTGGCAATCCCATTTTACGTCACTTGAGATGGTAATACCCAGTAATGTCATAGTATTAACAGACATTTAAGGCGGGATAGGACAGGAGAAAGAAGGGGGAGTTCTTAGGAAACTAATTGTTAAAGCTGTTGACTTTAAAGGGTTGACTCTCATATCACTAGCATCAACTTCATCTGATATTGAATCCAAGATGTCTATTGGGTTACTTTTTAGATTTTTGAAAGATGTTTCTAAGACAGTTAAAACGTCATCGAAATTCGATCTATCCGGGAAAACGACACCAAGACTGTTAATTATGGTAAGAAATCAACTTTGGCTTAAGAGGGTTCCCTGGGGTACACCATTATAAATTTGGAGGAGATCAGAGTATCTCCGCATCCAATGAGATGGATGTGTCTGTTTTTTATTGCATAGCAGATAAGATAAGATTTATTTGCAAAAGAACTATCACAAGCTCTAAAGAGCCGAATTCGCTTTATATGTCACTAAAAGCTAAGAAAAAAATCAAAATAGTACATTGAGTCAAACACTTAAAATTAAAAGGAATTAAAAAAGCAAAATCATCAAAGATAAAGCAAATTCATCAAAGAATAAATCATCAAAGATAAACTTAACAATTAAATTACAAAAACATTGCAGTAAAAAGGAGAATTTGGCAATTACATGATCACGAATTATTATTAAGGTGTTTCAGAATAAATGGTATAAAACTTTTGCGAAATCTTTCTGTAACAGCATGAATCGGAGAGTAAGTTGGGATTGCTAAGGAGGCTGACCGGGGGAGTCGGAGTCTAATGGGATTGTGAAAATCAGGGAGTAAGTCCTCAGTGCGGGGATTGGAAATGACCGATTTAGCGAAAAGCAGGCAAATTTTTTCCCTCCTTTCTTTTAAGGTGGTAATGCGCGCAGCTTTAAGGAGGAAGGAGTATGGAATTTTGCCTTCTTTGTAAATGATCCTGAGCGAACGCTTTTGGACCGACTCGATTTTGTCACTAAGTTCATTTGAAAGTTGCGAATGCCAGACCGGACATGCATATTCCAATAACGGTCTGATAAAGGATAAGTAAACACGGAGGGAATGTATCTTAGGACAATTAAATTTGTTTAGTAGCTTAAAAATGGATAGTGAAACATTTGCTTGTTTAACAATGTTGGATACATGTGTTTCCCACTTAAGATCATTAGAAATTGTGACACCAAGAAGCTTAACATGTTTCACTGGCATTTCGCTTGGGATCGGATCGCAAAAAGCAGGAGTAGATTTCAAGAAGTTTATTGTCATCTGTGATTTAGTGGGATTTACTGTCATATTTAGATTCTTGGATTCATCCGAACATTGGGTTAGGATTTCAACGGGGTCACTTTTAATATTCCTATGACATACTTCAAGGATCGACAAGTCATCAACATATTTCCATCGTTGGGGGAACTCCTTGCCAATTTCGTTAATCATGACAAGAAATAATAGTGGTCCCAATAAGGTTCCTTGAGGTATTCCACAGTACCTAGGGAGGGGGTTAGAGAAGGTATTTTTGTATTTTACAACTTGTGATCTGTCTGAAAGGAACGATATAACAATATTTACTAGAGTGGGTCAATTTCAAAGTTATCATGTAGTAAACGAATTAGGATAGTGTGGTCAACTAAGTCAAACGCTTTTTGGAAATCGACTAAAACCAGGTTTAGCCAAACATTTGGTTTCTCTAGTTCACTTAGGATCGTGTGAATCAAGTGTACAAGGTAATGGGTGGTGGAGGTTTTTCTTAAATTACCAAACTGTCGGATGTCAATGCGTGGTATAATTTTAATTTTAAGCCAGTCACTAAGGAACCCTTCGTAAAGCTTAGAAAAAACTGGAGTGAGTGTAATAGGACGCATGTTGGTTATAGTCAGACTGGAAGATTTCTTTGGGATGGGTGTTATAAAACCAAGTTTCCAGCAACTTGGGAATTTACCAGATTTTGTAATTTGGTTAAAAATATCAGATAAAGGTCCAGCAATTGTGTCTGAAAAGGCTTTAATCAAGTCAATTGGGATGTCTAATGGGCAAGTACTTGATTTTTTGAGCTTTTGGATTTTATTTATAATATCAGAGGGAGAAATTTGGGGGAAAGAGGTGGAGGGAGGAATAGTTTGACCTGAGCCAGTGAAAGGGGGGAGACTTTGAACTATGGACGCAAGATGCAGGTTCAAATCGTTGGCTATCTTGGAAGGCGGCTCAGGGAGATGAAAATTAACTTCAACAGGGTTTTTTCCGCAAATCTCTTTGATTTTCCTGTACCATTGTTTGGGTTTGTTAGAATACAAATCCTTAACCTTACTATTGTAATACCCAGAAGCTGCCTTTCTCAATTTTCTCTTCAGGAACTTTCTTAGATCATTAGCCTGTGAGATATGTCCTTGCTTGAACAAATTGATTTTTTTCCTTATTAGTTTTTTAAAAGTCGCAGTAATGTAAGGTTTATCGGTAGAGCATATTTTAATTTTTTTCACCGGAAAATGGGCTTCATAATTATTCCTCAATAAACTTTGGAGGGACAAAGCCTTGAAGTCGACATCATTTGTTTGGTACACAGGGGACCAATTTTCACTAGTGATCCAAGAGCCAAAATTGTAGAGTCCTGAGTCAATTAGAGGTCTAAAGACGGTTTCAGTAATAGTAAAGGAATGTTTAATTGTAGCTAGTGGAGATAGGAGTAGGCTAAAGTGGTAACTACCTCCGAGAGGGGGAAGAATGGTGACGGGTCTGTAGAAATTTGACATATTGGTGCATATTAAATCAAGAGTAGAATTGCCTTTGGTAGTAGGGACTTTTACAATTTGTTTTAGACTAAAAGTATTACATGTAGACTCAAGTTTTAATTCATTTGCATCACCTAAGAGGAAAATTCCAGCATTTGGGTATTTAGATAGTACATAGTCGGCACTACCATGCAATTTTTCAATAAAATTAATTTTTTCAGTCGCTCTCTGCCCAGGAGAGTAGTAAAAACAACACAGGACAATCAAGTTGAAAGGACGTGGTAAGACTTTAGGTCGAACACAAACCCACAAAATTTCATCAAAGGGAGTAAGACAAGGAACTAATATTTCTGAAGGATAAAAATCATTACGGACAAAGAAAAGAATTCCACCCCCTTTCTTACCCAGAGGGTGGGTTTCGGGTCTGAGTTTAATAAACTGGGTGAAATTATTCATTTTTAACATGTGTGTATTTTGAGCGTGTACTTCAGTAATAGCGATTATGTCTGATCTATATATTTTAGAAAAGGAGTCTAATTCATTAAGTTTGTCAAAATTAAGACTTTCAGCGTTGCTTAACAAAAGTGTGGGAAATTTAAAACGACCTACAAAGGTACCATTTTTACACTTAACTTTATTTAAATTACAAATGGGTACAGGGGGCGTGGTGGGATTCTTATCGGGGGCCAGATTAATGTAGTCAGAACAGGGGACCAAGGGAGCACATTTGACTTTTATGGGATGACTATTAGGGTCAACATCGAAAGATGAATTATTAGAGTAAGAAAAGGATTTATCTTGGGGATTTGGGGGTGGGGGGACGGGCAATGATATGGATGAAGCACGAGGAGAACAATTAGGATTCATTGTAAGACAATTAAAAAGTCTCAGACCTGAGTCACGTTGACAGGGTAGGCACGAGGGATAAAACGAATGGACTGGGGGTGGGGTTTCGTAAAGTGCTGGGAAAGGGGGCCTGGTTGGGAGTAGTGATTCATGTCCGTCAAGAAATTGTTGGTTTGTGGCAGAGTAGGGAGGGTACAGGGCAGCATACTGTGAGGGGGGAGGAAATAGGACTTCTGTGTGCGGGGAGGGGGAGGAGGTAGCAAAGGATAAGGGAGGAGAGTTCGAGATCGGGAAGGGTTTGTCAATTTTTGAGCTGTGCCTGATGAACTTTGATGAGAAATTTTTGCTTGAGTGCGGTGCACTAAAAAAGGACGGCGGAAGGGAGATGAGTGGCTCTTACAATTTTTATCTTTGGACAGGGACACTGGAACAGGGCCCCAGGGAGGAGAATTAACATCATTTACTTTTGGTGCATGGGCAAAACTACAATATTTGTTATTACAAGCTAAAACTGGACAAAGCTTCACATGGTCAAAACTGCACTTAACGGAACCACAACTACCTGAAATAAAATTACGACATATATGTAAAAATTTGCACTGCTTACTAAATTTACAACGATTATGATTAAAATGTTTGCATATCACATTTTTTTTTGTTGGTACTCTTTTGCTGGAACTTTGTTGATGCACTTGGCTGAAAATCATTGAGCTCATTTTTTTAGTGTAATTTGCCTTAATTCTATTTTCGAAAACACTTTTTGGCTGGAGCTTGGTTGAAGAAAAAACGTGTTCAAATACACAATTGTCTCCTAATTGGCAAGAACCTGCCAAGATTATATTAGCACATTTTAGTTTATTATCAGAAGAGACAGTCTTATTATGCAGGCTATTCACCTTGTTAATCACACGTTTTTGAGCATCTGTAATGTGGTAATCAAGGCTACCATTATAATTAGCCTGTATCAAGGGTGGATTGAGGTCAATGAAAATTTCCGGATTTGTGTCACTTGTTGTGACAGGTATCACTGGATTTAATCCTCTAAGTCCTTCATCAATATTCATTTGGTTTATGGACATTGCACTTTTTTTTATGGTCAGAGATGAAAGTGTTATTAACCTCATTCAAAATGGAATTATATGCAGG
The DNA here is from genome assembly GCF_032884065.1 of Artemia franciscana. Lineage (NCBI taxonomy): Eukaryota > Metazoa > Arthropoda > Branchiopoda > Anostraca > Artemiidae > Artemia > Artemia franciscana. The sequence goes on along the minus strand of NC_088880.1, from coordinate 21,495,242 downwards.
TTGATTTGCTAGATCGCTTTGGTGAATTGTCAAAAAATTGGAGATGAAAGTTAATGCATCCGTTAGCTTTTCTTGTATAACCAAGATTTTGGTAATATCTGGTTGTGAGATGGGGGGTGTAGGGACAGTGTCCGTTTGAACTGATTTACCAATGCTACAGTCAATTGTTTGACAAGATGCATTTGTTTTCCCTTCAGAACAGCCTCGGCGTTGGGGAGGGACAAGGGAAATTGTAGGATCACACAAACTAGTGCCAGCCTTGTTAGAAACGGTTGGTTCTTCAGTTAATAGAGGAAACTGGCTGAGCGGAGTGTCTGGAAAATGTTTAGGGCTGCTGAGATCACTTAGAATGCTAAGAATCCTTCTTCTTTCAACAGGGGTACAGGGTGTCCGAGAAGTTCCGGATGAGGAGATAGAAAGCACTGGAGAAGAAGTACAATTTACCTTAGACTTAGTAGAGCAATCCAGGCACATCCAGGAGTTATTCCAACTAGTGATTTCTATCCTAGCACACTTTTCAGTCCCTGCATGGAACCAAGAACTGCAATTAACACATTTGACTGCGTTTGAAGTAACCCGTAATCTGCATTCAGGACAAAACTGTTTTGATTTCATCATTTAGTCTTGCAACACAGGTTTATGCCTTACTTAATTGAAAGGTCTTAGTATGTCTTAACAGGTCAGAGACTGAATATCGTTGAACGATATTGGGATTTAATGTGTTTTAAAGCTGAGAAAGTAACTTCACATGAATATGTGGTGTTGAATGGCAGAAGTACAGTTAACACCATATCGGCGATTTTGGGAAATTCAGATCTAGTGCCAATCCAGAATTCAATCAAGGGTTTTTTTTATAAATTGTAGTTTTAAGTTTGAGTCACGCGAAAGCTCAGCAAATTCCTCTTGAGCTTTAAGTGGCAGATGATCAATCTCACTTAAGTCAATCCAAAACAACTTTTGAGTCCAAACTATTTTTTGTAAATCAATATTTAATATAAGATATGTCCGGCACTGTATTTCTAGCGCTTTTAAGTGATCTACAATAGTTTTTGCAATAAAAGTTTTACGATGAATTTTCTGAATTACAAAATTATCGACACTGGAAAACATTTCGAACGAATTTTTTTCGACCCTACTTTTCCAAATGCTGATCTTTTTAATAAAACTTTCAATTTTATCGTTTGAAGTACATATATCGCAATTTTTTCCTTGAAGAGACAAGTTAAGATCGTATAACTTCGCAAAAATATCTGACAAATAACACAGCTTGGATAGCCACAAGTCATTTAAAATAAAAAACCAGCAAATTCACATTTTCGTTCAATTAAAAATATTTTGATCTCGTCCTTTAATAACAATAATCTTTTTAAACTTTGACCTCTTGACAACCATCTTACTTCTGCATGTAATAACAAAGATGTGTAGTTGGAATCCGTATCCTTAATGAGATTTGAAAATAAGCGACTGTTAAGGGCATGGCTCTTACTAAAATTTATGACCTTAACAGCATTCTGAAGCACATCGTTCAATTCTGGTGCTTAAATACATCTGAAATGGAAAATAAAATAATAATCCTCTCCCTGTAAACTAACTTTTCTTTTCAGTCCTCAGATAGTTTTCTTGGAAATTAGAGCATGCGCTCTGTTTCTACTGATTAAATCGAAAATACTTGCTTGACAAGATTCGTTTCCAACACGTCTATAATTTAGACATAACAAATATTATAATGTCTGCTTATAAAACTTGTAATTTTGAATGATGTTTATCATATCACTCAAATAAAAGAATAAACATAAGAGAGCTTTGAGTCAAAAACGGATATCGTCTTATTTTCTAGTAAAATATATTAAGTGGAAATATTGGTTTAAAAAAAGCTGAACTTTATTAACCGCAAATATTGCTTTTTAACGGACTAAACCTTATAGACTAAAATCGGATTAACGTAGAGTAAGCTTATGTCCCGGGAAATATTCAACTCTGTATGGAAATATTTTCTCCTCCCCCGCATAAAATTCCTCCATAGAAGGTCCCTCCCGAGTAAAATCTTTACCATCCTAGGGAGATTAACCCCTAGACGGCTCTATCCTCCCTGCCAATTCCTCCTTTCTTGCGGACGATTCGCTTTGAATAAATATCCTTAGGACACTTTCAGTTGAAAAAATAAGTTATATATTTTATTTCTGATCGTTCTTTCAAGCTATGCCAAAAACCCCACACCCTAAAAGAAATTTTTCATTGGTCGTCCCCTCTCCCTCAACGAAAAGTCTTTCCTACGGAAAATTTCCCCATGGAAAATTTATTCTGGTGATAATCTGTGCATGGAAAAATTCTCCTGCAGAATAATGATGTTTATCCTGCTGATTGTCCGAAAGGTGTATTTCAAAAATAGATTTGGGCTTGAAGTTGGAAGTTTCTGAGAATGTTTAAAGGGGAAAATGAATGGAACGAAGGGCTATACATCCATTCTACTGCTGATACCAGTAGGAAGTTCACTTTTAATCCTGGATCCCTAATCCTATCCAGTAGTTGCAGTTCCTTTTTTGGTGTAGTTCTACTGACAGAAATTTTACTTCCCAGACCCTTCTTTTTGAAGCTAGTGTTTCCACTTGGCATTGTACAGAAAGAAGTAGGCAACCCCCAAAAGTAAGTAGATTGGAAGTAGAAACGAAATTCAAATTCCTACCAGATCCTGTGACATTGGGGGGAGTTGGAGGGGGAAACGGAATTCTTGGAAAACGTGAAAATTGGGGTATTTTTATCTTACGAATAGATGATCGGATCTTAATGAAATTCGATTTTTAGAACGAAATCATGTCTCAGAGCTCTTATTTCAAATCCCAACCAGATCTTTTGACATTGGGGGGAGTTGGAGGGGGAAATCTTGGAAAAACACTTGGAGTGGAGGAATCGGGATGAAGCTTGGTGGATAGAATAAACAAATGTCCTTGATACGTGATTGACAGAATCGTACTGGATTCGCTCTCTTTGGGGGAGTTGGGGGGAGGGGTTCAGTGATTTGGCGAGTTCGGTGCTTCTGGATGTGCTAGGGCTATGAAAATTGGTAGGCGTGTCAGGGAGCTGCACAATTTGACTTGATAAAGTCGTTTTCCCAGATTCGACCATCTGGGGGGCAAAAATTAGGTATTTATAACTTACGAGTGGGTGATCGGATCTTAATGAATTTTAATATTTAGAAGGTACTCAGAGCTCTTATTTTAAATCTTGACCGGCATTAAGCCTCTTATTTTCCTTTTTAAATCAATCTATGGATTCATAGAATTTTGTTAGAGCTCATACCATATGATCTCTTGGCTCTTAGCTCTTCTCGCCTCGTCACAAGTGACATATGAGCTCTTAGCTCTTGTGCCAAGAGCTAGAGCTAAGAGGTCTCTCTCTCTCTTTCTCTCTCTCTCTCTCTCTCTCTCTCTCTCTCTCTCTCTCTCTCTCTCTCTCTCTCTCTCTCTCTCTCTCTCTCTCTCTCTCTCTCTCTCTCATCAATTTTTTGATGGTTTTATCTTCGTGGGGCTCTTAGAAAATGTAAATTTTTTAAATCATACCTTATCTACTCATGAAAGTTTTTGCCCAGAAAATTTCTTTTCCGCCAAAAACTTATCTATGCTACCCCCGCCCCTCCTTAGGTAGTGCTCATTTTCACATTTAGCATTTCTCTTGTATTGACTAATTTAGATTTAAGGAACACATTTGTATCTGTGATTTTCCTATATCACAAAATGTTCCAGGAAAGTCTAAAAGGATTTGTTAATAGCAAGCATAATTACATATGAAGAAAAAAGGTCTTGACCAGACATCGCAACCATCTTGAGGTTATCGCTCTTGTAATGTATTTAGCCAGTCTTCAAAATTTATCCTTTTATAAATTTTTTAGTTCGGAAAAACATATTGTCTATTGTCTGCAAATGATTGACTTTCCTTTTCTTTTCTAGATAATGAAGTAGCTGGGCAGTAAATTTCGTAACCTGTTTTCTGTTGCATTCGTCTTTTTGTGTATAGACGCTTATTTTTACATAAAAAGACAGTGCAGCAGAACTGGTATCTTATAATTTTAAAGTTTAAATAAAAAAAACAAGGGTTCTAAACCTCAAGTTAAATAGAATCTGAGTAAAATTCGCGTATATTTTTTTTGCTCCCCTTTTTATATTTTACTAAAAAAAATAGAACCCTTAAAAAAATTTTAATCAATTTTCTTTTTTGCTCATCCTTCACCTAACGAATTTACTGCTCATTGAAGCTGTGCAATTATGTGGCCTCTGCTCCTGCCAAAGAACCTCTTCCTGACTCAACATACAAGAACATTTTTTTATTTTAGATTTATATATAAATTTAATCAATAAAATATTGTTTCTTTGTATTCTTGCAAACTGCTTGTTGTTCTTAGATTTAGGGATAGTTCATAGGGACGGAGTACAAGATAGGGAAAATTAAAATAAATACATAACTGTTTATCAAAATAATTAATGAAGAGCATTTATTATACACGAACAACTATTGTATACTTTCAACTTTAAGCATCCCCTTTTAAGAAGGGGATGCCATGGAGGAAAAGTGATTTTGTGGTTATGTTTCAAAAACAGTTTCGACAGACCTATTTCTGGGCCCGCCATTTTATTTTTGCGGATTAATGCTATAACTTAAAAAATGTAGCTAGGACTTTTTTATATATAGAGTGAACCTGATAAAAGTAGGAAAGGGGATCTTGCTTGTCCAAAAGCCCCAATGCTAGGGTTTACTGTATCTATATGCTCACTAATGGCGAAGTTATAATAATTATAAAATGACTAAAATAATTCATTCTGTCAAATATATTGACCATCGGATAAAGAATAATTTCAATTGAAAATATATTGCGTATTCATTGAAGAGCCAATGCCACTAATTGTTTTGGGGAGTTAAATTAGGGTTGCACTACTCATATTAATGGCCTTTTCCGTTTCTTTTTGTGCTGGATTTCTACTTTCAACATAGTCTGTTTGGTTTAAGATTGTTAACTTAGTGGATTCGACATATGCCCACTCTGATCTCTAAAATTGTGTCTTTTCTTTGGCGAAAATGTATCGTTTTCATGCATTGAATTTTTAAATGAAATAACAATGTATACAGTACTTTTGCGTTGACGATAGCTTCTGGTCTATGGATGAGCATACTAACCCCAAAAAACCTTTGGGCGTTTTCATGAGTATCTAGGCTTGTATGAAAAGCCTAGAGGACACTTTTAAGAACCAAATAAAATTATTGAAGAAGAATTTTCATTTTTCAAAAGAACTTTGCAGTAAGGTCGTGGAAATACGGCATATATTTTATGACATTTTCCAAAATGTTGAAGATTAGCAAAAAAATATAGAAAACGCCTTTTAAACCGTCGATTGTTGAAAAGACGTTATACTTTTGACTGTGGGGGAGACCTGTACTTAACGCTTTTGGTCGGTAAAACTCGTGAAAATTTTGTTATAATAGATTTTGAGTTGATCGTAAATCGAAAGTAACTCTAGAACAAAAGAGGTTATAGCATTAAGCGTTAATTATTTATAGCATAAGTGCAATAGTATTTTTCATAAGCTTGCTATATGAGTGGGATCGAATATTAAACCTATTCCAATTTTCGGAATAGACCCTAAAACTCTTACTTAAAGATGCAAATCAGTGTTGTCAGCTAAGTCATACCACATCTGAAAACTTATACAATTATTGAAAAAATTTAACTCGAGTATAGAATATGAAAAATGGATTCTTAAGAATGTCGAAATTTTAGTTATTTTTGAAACTCTGCTTAGAGGTCAGAATCAAAATCCTACAGGCAAAACAATAAAATTCTACGGTTGAATCATAGGGTTTCAATGTCACGTGACCCATACGACATCGTTTATTGCTTGATAGCCAATGATTAACGCAGGGGTGGGGAATAAGTGCATGCATGGTAAGTGCAAACAAACACTACTTGGAACAGTAGGGAAAATTTTCCAAGACAGTGGAATTCAATTCCACTGTATGTAAATTTATATATTGTACTGAATGTAAATTTATATTGAATAAAATATTGAATTGGCTTATTGAATAAATATAGAATTACAGACCTCGCCCCATTACCCACGGGTCAGAGATTGAAAAGAAAATAATGTGCATGGATTTTCTTATGTGTTACACAATAGGTAACGAAATATACACATCCTAGCGATGTGTTATATTGCGATGTGTTTATGATTATTCAATCCAAAAAAAACATTGTACGTCCCTTTAGTAAGAATAGCCTACTCTTTTAAGGCGGGGGACTGTCCAATGGGGGTTGATAGCTATGATCATGTAGGCTAGTGCCTCATAGAATACAAGGCATTCAGGGTGCCGAGGGAGCGTTTTAGCTAGAAAATAGACGAGTGTCGGCATATTCTTTGAATCCATATCAGATTTTTTGCTTCTCGGAGCCCTTAGCCAATATTTCTGAAAGGCGAGGATAAAAAATAAAGGTGAATTTGGTAAATGAAAAAGTTACTTCTGTAAAACAATTAGGGGTGGGGAGTGAGAGGATGCAGGGGAAAATTTACAGATAGTTTATGACTAGTAGGCGAAGCCACATCTAACTGTGACCTCTAAGATTCTGATCCATTAGACTTGAGCCCCTTCCCCTGCCAAGGCGTAAATTAATGAAAATGTTGGGAGATGAAGAATATGTTCCTTTTCTTAATCTTTTCAACGAAAGTAGTTTTTTTTCAAATTTAAACCGCTCCCTAACCCAGTCGGCAGAAGTAACCTATACCAACCTCTTTCCCAATTAGGCAAAGAAGACTCCTGGGGCTGGAATTTAAATTGAATGGAAGAGTATTCTTGGTAAATGTTTAGTTTCGTTCCAGTCTAGAGCACTTAGAAATGTCAATTCTGGAAGCGCATCCATTTCTGGTTGACCCTCCTCCTCCATGGGGCAAACTAAAAATGTATAAATTGGGCCTTCTTACAGTAAACATTTCCTATAGAGCGAAGCATACTAGTCTATGAGACCCGTGGGTAGCGGGGCGAGGTCTGTATTCTATATTTATTCAATAAGCCTCGTTTGAGTTTTTTTAGTTTTATCAATCTTTTAAATAAATACAGAATACAGACCTCGGCCCGCTGCCCGCGGGGCTCATGGACTAATACCCTTCACTCTATTGGTAATGTTACATCTAAGGAAACCCACTTTACGCATTTTTAGTCTCGTTGGAGGGGGATTTTAGAAACCTAAAAAATGAATACGCTTCTCTAATAATGACAAAGAAATAATCGTCAAAAGAAAT